>NC_069077.1:11702359-12005389 GCF_025698485.1 Gossypium arboreum
GGATGAAGGAATTCTCATTTCAACCAATTTCAAGTAAAAAAAAAAAACTTTCTTGCTTGAATGGTTTTTTTTAGATTCCTTCTAATTTAAAACAATTGAAACATTTCATGTTCTGCATAACTATTATTGAAAAAAAGTTTCCAAGACACTTTACTTTTATAATTTATAATTTTCGAGTCTAAACAGCATATACTTCTTAAAACGTAAGTTGAAATTAATAAGAAACTAGCAACTTTACCAGAGATCTTCTTCATAGGCAAATGATGATTTATCATGAGGATAACGACTTGATGGATGGGGAGATGCGTGACGCTATATTTAACTCATGTCCAGCACGCAAGTTAATTAACAAAAAAAAAAAAAAAAACCTCACAGTAGATGTTTAGGCTTGGTTTTTTTCATACACATAGTTATAAATTTAACTTTCAATATTTATATTTTTTTGTGAATTTGATTTTTCTTTTATGAATTAATTTGATTTTAATCTTTTAAAAGAGTAATTATTTTTCGTGGAATACATATAAAACATTAATTTTAACGATATTAGTGTGATAATTCACACGTGTACTTCATAATGACATGTCATTATTTATCTTATATGTTACATTAACAAATAATTTTAAAATTATAAAATATTCAAAAAATTAAAAATTAACATTAATTGCACATAAATTATCATGTAAACTAGTATATTTAAAAATTAATATTTTAGTAAATATTTCTGTTAAATTTTAAAAAATTAAATTTAACTAGAAAATTTAGAAAAGAAATTAACAAAAAATAAATATTAAAAGTTAAATTTGAATTATGCATATTTTTCATATTTATTGTCCATCATTTTAAAAGCCTGAAGCGGAGATTATAACAAAATAATTGATGCAATCAACATCGCATCATGATATGGATGTGAGATTCTTAACTTGGTGAGGACAATTATGAGTTCTATTTTATAGCAAAATAACATTAAAGAACCTTCCTCCTAAAAACAAAAAATAAATATCAAAATTATATACTAATTTTGATACTATTTGTATTATTATACATTATTTTAATTTAATGTATTTATATATATTAAATTTTAATTTTAATTCAATTTTCACATTTCACTGGACTCATTATATATGTGACACAATTTTTCGTTAAATCATGTGCATTTTTCTAGTATACCATTTTATTATGTTAAAACAAATAAATAAATTTAAATTATTTCAACCTAAATTAAGAAAATAAACACACTTAGGAAAATAATTTCTTATTTCCCTCAGAAAATTTATTCTTTTAAAAATCCAAGTAAAAATATTTAAATTTGTTTGTTTGTTTTTAACTTCATAAAATGTCATATAAGCAATTTACATATGATTTGATTGAATTGTTTCATATAAATAATGAGGTGAGTGAAATGTAAAATTGAACTAGAATTGAAGTTTGATACACAAATGTACCAAACTAAAGTTGATATAAAGCATTGTAAATTGAATCAAAATTCATGTATAATTTTGGTATTTATTCAAAAAGAAAAACATAATAATAAAGTCAGTCCTCAACGTTTACATTTTCTGTCAATTTGGTTCTTATTTTTTTTAGTTAAATTTGGTTATTAACCTTTTTAAAAAGAGTCAAATAGTTTTTCTTTAACAAAAATGCTAACTAAAACATTAATTATGCAACATTGTTGGTATGACAACCTGCGTAATAGTCCACGTGTAATTTATACTAACTTAGCACTATTTATCTTATATGTCAAGACTATAAATAATTTCTAAATTATAAATATAAAAAATCAATCAAAGTTCATAAAAATTAAAAGAAAAATTAGCTTAAATACATGCGAATTGTCATGTAGGCTGTTAAGTTTAAAATGTTAAAAAATCATTTTAATTCTTTTTTAAATAATTAAAATTGGTGATCAAATTAAGCTTAAAAAGGAATCAAATTAATAAAAAATATAAAAGAAAAACCCTTTAAATTAACGTTGATCACCACACCCTATCGTCCTTCATATCTGAAATTCGAACTTCATCGTACGGTGTAATTGGTTTTCTATCATTGTTCTTTATTTAATTGTAGTATCTCCATGAGAATCGGCTGCTATGAGATTACGATATCAAAGTAGGGTCCCTGCTCATAAAATAAATTTTCTTTCCCACAATAACAAATCTTTTCCAAACTTTATTTTAATTCATATGTTGTGGCTGCATTATTAGTCCTTCTTATGCTGCTTTCTTTTTCCAATTAATTTTATCATTTAAGGTGCTTAATATATTGCTTAAACTATGCTTTCCTATTTTTATTTTAAAAATTGCTTTTCTAATTTAACTTATTTATTAAATTCTTGTTACATACATGGTAATTCAAGCATAAATAAAAAATTTTAACAACATCAATAATTCAACCTGAATTTTAAAAGTTGAGAAAGTCTATCAACAACTTTGACAGCCATTTTATAAGTATATATTAG
Organism: Gossypium arboreum; assembly: GCF_025698485.1. Taxonomy (NCBI): domain Eukaryota; kingdom Viridiplantae; phylum Streptophyta; class Magnoliopsida; order Malvales; family Malvaceae; genus Gossypium; species Gossypium arboreum. The sequence continues at coordinate 11,704,818 of NC_069077.1, forward strand.
TTTAATTAATTTCTTTTAAAAATAAGGAAAGTTTGTGGTCAAGTCATTTTCCAAAAGCCGACATTGATGATTGATTGTTTACTTTTTTAAAAGATTGTTTGAGTGACTAAATTAAGATAGTGTAAGCCGTCAGAATATGCTCTTTAAAACATATCTTTTAGGTGTAATATTCAAAAGTAAGATAAAATGAGCAATTTTTTGCCCTTCTCAAATGGGCTCAAATTTTAGGGAAATTTGAGTGAAAAACAAGATACAAAAATATGAATTGACAGCTTTAGCCTTTAAATTAGTAGTATTGATTAAGAGAATCTATCAAATAAATTAGTATAAAAAATAGAAAATAACAGCAAACCAGTTCAAATGGAGCAATAAAAAACCAAATGAGATGAGGTGTTTAAATTTTAATCATTTTAAATGGAAAAAAAGTTGTGATAACCAAGATCCAAAATCTACATTATTTTTGTCACAATACGATTTTAACTTGGAATTATAGGCTTCATTTGTCATACCTTTCCTTTCTTAATCACGAGCATTTTTCTATAAATTAAGATCCCTCTCTTCCCCAATATTTGTCACTCTCCCAAACCTTTTCTGCTGAAATTTCAATAGCAAGAAACATGGCAAATATTGGTTCATACTTTTCAATATCAGCTATCTTCATTTTTTCCCTGTTTACAACTTCCCCAAGCTTGTGCTTAGCGGCTAGAAAATTCCTCAGCTCCGAAACAGATACAAAGTTCATCAAAACTTGGTGTGATGCGACAACCTACCCTGACTTGTGTTTCGTCACCTTTTCTAGCTATGCAGCTGAAATCCAAGACAGTCCCAAAACAATAACCACCAAGTCCCTCTTCGTCGCGCTTAACTCAACACGTTCGGCTTCCAAGAACCTTACCGACATCTCCAAAACACAGGGTTTAAAGCCTAGAGAGACTGAGGCTCTCCAGGATTGTGTGGAAGAAATAGGTGATTCGATTGATGAACTCAAAAGGTCTATCGTTGAAATGGATGAGACTGCAGGCAAAAGCTTTGCTTTCCGCATGAGTGATATTCAAACATGGGTGAGTGCAGCTTTGACAGATGAAGATACCTGCATGGATGGCTTCTCAGAGACCGCCATTGATGGAGATGTCAAAGCTAATATGAGGACTTTAATTGAGAAAGTTGCACACTTGACAAGCATTTCCTTGGCCTTTGTCAACCACTATGCTGGTGCCAATAAATAACCTAAACAAGTATGTACCAATTCGGTTCCTATGCAATTGTACGTCTGGCTTGTAAGTAATCATATTTTTCACATTTGGGTTCTGTTTTTGATGATTTCACAAGCAATTTAATGTTTGATAGCTTGGTTTAGATTAGCTGTAACACTCTGAAAATTTTTACAATAAGATATTATCCTTAATATAGTAAAATAAAGAAATAAAGTGACAAGAAGAGGAAATTTGAGTTATGTCACTGGGAAGTATATTATGACATATTGATTCAAGAAAGTACTAAATTATAAAAGTAAGAAAAGTTTTGTGGCCCAAAAGTAAATACTCAAAATTTGAGAGATTAAAGTGTAAATATGAAAAAAATTAAAGGACTAATAGTGCAAATATTTTAAGGGTGGAATGATCTAGAAACCAAAGAAATTTTATGAATTAGGACCAAATTGAATAGGTAAAGAATTATGAGGGACTAAATGGTAATTTTACCAAATTAAGTGATGACTCAAGAATGAAATTTTAAAAGATCACAAAGGGCAAAATGGTCAATTGGAAGAGAGAGAAATCTAGAAAGTAATGATAATGTTGGTGATATTTTATAATTATTTAATTAAATAATTATTATTTATTTAATATTTTAATAAGATATTTTATTATTTTATTAATTTATTTAGTCTCTATATATATGTGTGTGTGTAAAAAAAAAAACAACACACCATCCATCATTGTCCATGCATCCCACGTTAGAAAGAAGAGAAGAGAAGAAAGAAACTTTTCATTCTTTACAATTTAGTCTTTCCACCAAAAATTTACCATTTTCACCTAGAAATCAAAAGAATTTTCACAGTTACCAAGAGAGAAAAATAATAAGGAGACTATGGGAAGCTAGAATATCAAGTTAGATTCAAGAAATAGAAGCTGGAGGAGAGAGAAAATCAAGTTGAAAGATTGAAAACAATAAGACAAGGTAAGAACATCAAGATTTCCATGTATTTTTTTAAGTTTGATATTATTGAAAAAGCATGGAAATGAAGCTAAAGTAGAGTTTTCTTATATATGGTTCTATGTTCTTGATATATTAGTGAAGTGAAATAAGAGAAAGTGGTGGGAAATATTGTAGAGAAAGGAAGTAAGGGTGTTATAAACTTAAAAATTAACATTTTGTACTAAAACAATTTTGGGCAGCAGCAGTAGTCTAACTTTCAAAAATCACCAAAAATTGTAGAAATCAAATTAGATAATGAATAAAATATTAAATAAAATATTATTAAATATAGTTTCTTATAGAAGAAACCGTGTAAGCAATGAAATTGTGAATCATGAGATATAATAAATTTTGTGGGACAAGGTCAGAATAATTTTGGGTTCCCCTATTCTGACTTTGGAAAATCATCAAAAATTGGATAAAAATAATTAGGTTCTTAAAGTTATATTTTTAAAATCCTGAATGAGCTTATTTTCAATAGAAACAAACGAGAATATCATCCGAATCCTGTACAATGAGATAATTAATTTTTAGTAAAGAAGGGTCGGAACTGTCAAACAGCAGAATAAGGGTGAATTTAAAGAATAAACTGTACTTATTGGAAAAACCAAAAATTCTGAAAATTTTATGGTAAGAAGATAAGTAATTCTAGTTTCATGGAAAATTATTGGATCTTAATTTCGAGTTCTTTAGCTCAAGATATAAATAATTTAGGGACTATGATGCAAATGAACAGTTTTGAATATACATATAAGTAAATAGTGAAATTATTGATAATGTTACTTGTAGCATGTTATATAAATTAAGAATGTGGAATGGAGAGGAGGAGGAGGAAAATATGTATGAATATTTAGCTAGCATGGCTAATTTGCATGTTTTAGGCTCAAGGACTAAATTGAATAAAAGTAAAACTTTATGGGCAATTTTGTAAAAATGTTAGAAATGACCAATTTGCATGAAATGGATTATTTTATTATTTAAAATTTCAAAATTGAATGAAATTATTAATTTAGTTCAAGATCGGGGGAAAACATGTTTTAAGGATTAAATTGAAAAGTATTAAAATTATGGAAAATTCTGATATTTTATAGAATTCATGGGTTGTTATCAATTTATATGAGAATAACGGCTGGAAATAAGGATTAAATTGCAATAATTTTTTTTGAGCCTAATAATGAAATCGTCATTAATTAAAAGTTTAGGGGTAAAATGGTAATTTTGTTTAGGGGTAAAATGTTATGTATTAGAACATGAAATAAATAAAAACGAAAATCAAATTTATTTATAAAGATCCGGATGACTCGAATATGAGACTTGAACGTAGAAAAGAAAAGATATTGGATAAATGAAATTATAAACATGAACAAGTAACGAGGTAAGTTAGTGTAACTTGAATTGTATTTTTAAATTACTTGATTTATGTTTATGAAGAAATGACAAGAAAATATCATCATGACATGTAAATATGTGATTATCTTTAATACGTTGATACAAGGAAATTAAGTATATTGAGACGAGTAATAAATTCAAGTAAAACATGTCGAGAAAAATAAGTACTTTTAAGAAACAATATGTTTGATTTTAATTGGTTCCAAATATGAACGTTAGATGAAATAAAATATCTGATAAATAAATTAGTAACTCCAGTAATGCTCTGTAACTCTATTCCGGTGATAGATTCGAGTTAAGGGCGTTACATTGGCAATGCTTGGAATATGTATGAAAGTGGTGTCAAGATGTAAAATATGTAACTACAATAAGTCTTATATTCAAACGACATATAAACAGAGACAAATGCCATAATTTAAAGATTTTGAGGTTATTCCAATGGCTTTTAGCAAAGTTTCTCACTGTCAATACCTGAGAAGCTAAAATCTTTATTCTCACATTTTTACCCAAGCTGTTGAACACGTTTAAGAGTAAAGCCTTCTCGTTTTGAAAATCATATATGTTGTAAACTTAATTTCGGGTAGAATGATAAAAGAATTTGTATTTAATTTTTTTAATAAAGAAAAGGACAAAGCTCAAAACAAGAACACCAAATTAAACCAGCTTAGCAGCATCTCTGAGCCAGCAGCATCGCAGGATAGAATAGGCATTAAGTCTTCAGGGGTGCATCTATAATATGTAAATGTAGATCATTACCACTTCCAAATTTTGCCAAAAAATCAGCAGTATTATTAGTTCTTCTGCTCATAGAAATAAACGAGACCATCAATTCAAGCATTATTTGTATTTCAAATTTTAATTAACACCAGCTCTTTATAAGTTCGGATTATATTTGCTCTTTTTGATATAATGTCTAGCATTATTCATAACTCCTCCTCAATTCATAAATAAAATGATAATGCGCTTTAGCACACTCAAACCCAATGCCCATACTAATCGAACTAATAATCAATCAATAATAACTTACAATTTTTAAACATTTATCTGTATAGGTACTTTGGAGGATGAGATTTTGGCATTAAATATTCTCGAAACATAAACAAATAATTAAGTGAGCCTTTAATAATAATAAAAAACAATATCTAATGGAGTCCTTGATTAATACTAGTAATTAATTAAGCTTTCAAAATTATATTTTTCAGTGAAAACCCTAATGTTTGATAATAGAAATTTCAAAGGTAAATTATATGGTTAACCGCTCTACGGGTTCTTCCTTTTAAATTAAATTTGTTGAGAAAAGGAAAAAAAAATTCAAACTAAATGGTGGATTGATAAATTCAAAAGGAAGATAATAGATAAGCCAATGGTATAAATATATGGACTAGTTGAAATCATTTGTATTGTTATTAAAGCAACAATTTTGAATAGGCAAGAATCATAGCCTTTCTATTAAAAGGTATGTTATTTTTTAGAACATCCATAAATATCTATCATTATTTAATGTGTTGAATTTAATGAGATTTTTAGCGAAATGAAATTCGATACAAGAATTACAAATTCACATGTGTTCCATTCTTCATTATATGAGAGAACAGTACAAAATATATGGTGAAAAGGGTAAAATAAAGCTCAAGCAATTGCCCACATATTAGAGGTTGGTTCGCCCCCTAATTAAGCCATTGTAGAGTGAAAAAATTAATAAGATCATGAGGAGTATGATATTGCTACCAATTATAAAGATAATCTTACCTAAACGTTATTATGTCATAATTAACTATATTTTTTATTCGAAAATTATATGTATTAGAGTTGAAAGGTACTTTAGCAAAATTTATCAGGAGTGAAAATGTTAACGAGGTTGACATTTTCAGGTGCATCAAATAGTTTTAAAATAGTGAGGGCAAAAACCATTTTAATAAAGTCTTATATTGGACCAATACATTTCATTTCACAACAAGTAGGTTGGACTTATGGTCCTTAATGAGACTCATGTCTTATAATCAAATAATTGAACCGTGTTGCGACACTTTTGATGAGCATGCTTATGCAAGTAGAAAAGTCAAAGGTCGCTTCTTAAGGATTGACTGGTAGAATTTGAGAGTACTTGCTATTTAGAGGATGTAGTGCATGGCCCTTTAACACGCTACCTTATAGAAATCAAAATAATTTTGTGGTATGAAAGTAATACTTCATGTTTTTCTTTCATTTCAAAAGTTCAAGCCATATGCTACTTTTGACTATGTACCACTTAGTGATCCGAAGATAATTTCAAGTTTTATTTGAAAATAAATGGAGAATTATTGTATATAATATGTAATAATATATATTATATAAATTATTTTCAAATAAAAGATATAATATTAAAGTTTAAAGTTATCTATAATATATATACATAAATAATATGTATATATTAAATGAAAAAGGGAAAAATGTAATATAAAAACTGAAGAGAGATGTCATGTATATAACTATTCATAAAACTTTTTAAAAGAAAGTTGTATTATTTCAAAGAAATATATAGATACCTCTTGATACTCTCTATATAGACACTAATATGAGAATTTAAGTAATGTAATTGAATTTTAAGAGAAGGATAATATTAAATTTATATCATTTCTTTGTTGTGTGTAGCTTTAAATTTTATTCTAGTCTAAAATAATTCATAGTGAATTATGAAATGTTTCATTCGAGTAAAGACTTTGTATTTTAAGAATGATATTTTTTGCAAATTGAGGAGAAATAATTATTTTTAAAATAGTTTTTTATAAACGCGTTGCATTTACAAAATATCGGATCCAACCAAAATAATTTTTTTACTAACAGCTATTCAGTCCATGAAGGCATATGACAAAAGCTCTAGAGACATATTAGGAAGGGTTGAAACATGATTTCAGTAAACAAGAATTGTTGGAAAACAATATACTCAAAGCATTTAAAGAAATTGTCGAAATCATACATTTAATGAATAATCAAGTCATTTATTTATACAACAAGATTTTGAAATTAAAATGCAGAAAAATCTGCTATAAATCAAGATAATCTAAACTGATTTTTTTTTTTAAATTATTTGCCTAAAAACTAGGACAAAATATAACTAATGCAGCTTCAAAAATCATAAAAGTTGACAAGAATTACTAGATGGTGTTAGAAGGTACGTGCAACTTTCTGTTTTTTCTCTTGTTTTTGTGTTATTATTTCAACAGTTCCTTATATAAGAAATTGTTTGATGCAATTTTGTTCCAAAGATGTAGAACAGATTAACAAAGCTAGTCGAGGTGATTTTATCCCTGAATAATTGAAGAAAAGACAGGTAAAGCATTCTTTTGTCTTTAGCTTTTCATTTGGTTTCTACAAGCTGCTTAGCAGCCAATGGAAATTTAAATTGGTGTTATGTTGTAGGCCTAGGTTATGCAAGATCTAGAAATTCATAACATTCTCTCAGATCGGTGAAATTTAAATATGGTTATATTTGGATTCTTTTTTATTTGTATGCTTCACTGAAAAATCTTGGGGATGGAAGGCAGGTATCAGTTGAGTTCCAAGAGAATCCAAAGGCATCACAGGAGCACATTAAGAATCCTATGGTGATGAGCAAGATTCAAAAGCTGGTCACTGCTGGAATTGTCCAGATCAGATAAATGTGAAGCAATTCTAAACTTTATTTATTTTTTATTTTTTTTGCTTTTTTCACATCAGTTGATTAATTCATAAGGCTAATTCAGTTGACATCATAAGAGAAACATTTCTGATGTTTGGGATTTATTTTATGTTGATGGATTTCAGGAATTATCTTCCATAATGTAATTGTTTGTGAAGGCCTTGGTATATTTGAACATCCTTACTTTTTAAACCCTCTGTATATAATTTCGCATTTGTAGATTGATTTGTACATTTTGATTCTAAAAACTGGTTGAACTAGTACTACTAGCTTATCATTGAAAGATTAATCAAAATGTGAAATAAAGGAAGGTGTCGAAACTATTTTTTTGAAAAAGAGCATCGATTTTGATTTTAAAAACGAAAAATGGGAGTTGCCACCAATCCTTTTTGATTGAGGTGTGATCGGGTCACCTCGAAAAGTGGTTATTTTTAATAAACGGTTCTATTTATTTAAACAACGATTTTGGTCCACGAAATTCAGAAAGATGAGTTCGGGAGTCGATTACGCATGAGGAAGGATTAGCACCCTCGTAACGCCCAAAATTGGTACCTAATTAATTAATTAGTGTTTTAGTGTTGAAAATTGAGAAAATTTTAAAAGTATGATCCTTTATTAAAATATTATTTAATTAATTTTTTTGAGAAAATGACGTATCTCACGTTAATCGAGAAAAAGAATTATGTCCCTAAGTTAGGGCACAATATCTTAAATCCCCAAAACGAGGATAAACACCAAAAATTATTTATTTTTTGAAAGATATTTGATTATCTCGATTTTAGAAAGAAATCATATTCCGTAAGTTAGAATACGATATTTTCTTAATACCCGAGAATATTTCAAATTCGTGCTTCAAAAACATTCGTTTATTTGGATACATCGAGAAAGTCAAAACCCCGTAAGTTAGGGAATGACCTTTCGAATTCCAAAATACGAAATATTACTTATTAAAAAAACGAAATTTTATGTATCATGTAAAAATTAATGCGACATGAATTTGTAGAGATAACGGCATAAAATGTTTGATAAAATGTAAAGTGTCGAAACTATTTTTTTTATTTTAGAGAAAATGGGGATCGACTTTTAAAACAAAGTGTGGAGTCGCCACCAATCTTTTTGTTTAGGTGTGATTGGATCACTTAATAAAACATTTTATTCCATTTAAATCAATTTTGGTCTACGTAAATTTAAAAATGGGTTCGAGAGCCGGTTACGTATGAGGAAGGGTTAGCACCCCCACTACGCCCAAAAATTGGTACCAGATTGATTAAGTGCTGTCCTTATGTCTAAGATTTTAGAAAAAAAAAATTTAAATATGATTCCTTTTAAAAAATTTGAGTGGTTCAAGTTGGTCATCAAAATTCTCTCGTTTCAAAAGTATACAGCATCAAATCTAGTACGATAAGACACGATTCTTTATAACTTTGAAAAAACGATTGATTTTTGACGTCCAAAAGCTCATACGTTGAAAATTACAAAAGGATGTCCAATTATTTAGTCCAACGAAAAATCGAAACCCAGTACGATAGGGCACGATTTCCCGAATTTCCAAACATTGAGCATTACCTTATTTTTAGAATTTTTAAATAAAAAAATTGTAAACTAGCTCAAAACACATTTATTTGACTTGAAACAAGATGGGATAATTAATTTTTTTAAAAAAAATTGAAAATTACAAAGCAACATTTGTGTTAAAAAAAGGAATAATAAACATGGGATAATATGCACACATAAAGTACAATACTTGGTGAATGAAGATGACACAAACTTATCTAACCAACCAACAAAACAAACAATTAAATATGACTAATCTAAAAATGTAACCAAATTTTTAAGCATGGATGGAGAACAATTGATATAACAATAAAAAATGAATAAATGGTATGCAACAATGATATACAGAGCATAATATAAAACAATCAATTCAAAATGTACAAAACAAAATGAAATTAGAAGCCGATGTGATATAAGACAACTTTTAAAATAATTACGAATTGATGAACACATAATATACATGACATATGAAGATGAATTGATGAATTTTGAAATAATTTATGTAAGAAGACTAGGGATATAATCGTTAAAATAGATGTTATATAATGAAAACATTTGAATCAAGTAATATACAAAATGTTAAAAAACATAAATTTATTTAAAATTGATAATACACAGAATTTAAATAATATATAAAATATAAAATGATAATAAAAATTCATAATAAGATATAATTCTAGGAAATAAACTATACACATAATAGATTTACAAAACATATATAAATATACATATATATATATATACATAAATAGATTTAGAGGCAATTATTTGTAAAAATAGCATGGAGTTAATAATGCATACAAGATTAAATTAATTTTATCATAAATTATATATGTAATAAATTTTAAAACATAATTATGTATACAAATGAATTTTTTTTAAAAAACTATATGCATCAAATAACATGGATAATGATGTATGTAGATCAAGCATATGTTCCAATATATATGTATATGCAATAATAATTTAACTAATACATAAGATATGTAGGATTTTCCTTTAAATAACAAAGATATATAATAAAATATGTGAATATCTTTTAAAGAAATTATGTGTAAGATAACATAAGATTAATAACATACATAGAATAAAATTAACTCCATCATGAATTATATATATAATAATGTATAAGAACATTTATATAAAATATTATACAAAATGTTTAAATGATATGATATAAAAATTTACACTAATGACTTTTTTAAAAATAAAATATAATTATTAAAGTAACTCAAAATATAAAAATAAGAATAAAAAATGAATGTGAAATGGATCTTTTAAAAATAATAATGAAAAAAACTCAATTAAAATAAAACTAAAATGAAAGGGATAATTTATAAATAAAATAAACTTTTGAAATCAAAATGAGGACCAACGCGCAATGCGGGCAAATGCACAAGGACCAAAGTTAGAAATATTCCAGATCCAAAACACTGCGTTGAGGCGCAAACCAAATTGCAAACATGCACAAATTACTAGGCCAAATTAAAAAATGAAATAAAATAAATAACATGTAATTGAATGATCGCGCGAAAATGAATGACTTAGTGCGCAATTATCCCCTTTCCACAAGAACACGCCAATCTTAAGGCAAAGAATCAGATCGGGTCGGGTATAGTTAACATGGCACCGTTTTGGATCCACTGAAGCAAGCTCAAAACGGCACCATTTTTGGTTCTTTAAAAGAACTAAAACCAGGCCATATTCGGCCGAACCAACCTTAGCCCCCTTTCTTCCCCAACCAGCAACCCTAAATGCTTTCCCTCTAACTGTTGATTTCTCTCCACAAAATGGCATTTTCAAACTTGGAGGAATAGCCTTTCAGCCTCGAGATCTCCCGTCGACTTTGATGTCAACGAAGCAAAGAGAAGAAATCCATGGCATTTTCGCACGGTAAAGCTTATTTTCCCTTGTTTTTCTTTTTTTAAAAAAAAACGCAATGATGAAGCATTTCCAGAAAATAAATCGAAAGGAAAAAACTAGAAAAGCTAAAATCTGAAGTCACCTTTAAAATTTTCTGATTTCTCTCTGTTTGATTTGCATGCGTAATCCAATTTACAGTGTACAATCGGCTTTTTATAGCCGAGCCAAAGGAAAAAAGAAAATAATAAAATAAAAAATGTAAATACAAAATTTTTTCTGTTATTGGTTTCTCCGTTGATTTTTTCTTCTCGCAGGTTCTATGTAGTGCTGTACGGAGGAAGGGGCCATGGAGGCCATGCGTGGGAATCACTCGTGGGAGCCCGATCTGCTGCTGCTCTAGTGTGTTCCAAAAACCCCTAGGGTTTCTGGTGTTTTCTATTGTTGGGCCCTTTTTTGGGTTACTTAGGGTTTAGGCCATTAGGTCTAAATTTTGGGCTGTTCTTGGGTTAGGTCTAAATCAATAGGTTTAGGTTTAGTTTAATTTAGGTCTGAAAATTTGTAACTGGACATTGGACCCATAAATAATTTGGTTTACTTTATTTCTGTTTGATATATATTTTTTATTTTTTGGTTTTCTGGTTTATTATAGGCCCGGGCAAATTGGGCCTATTACAGCTGCCCCTCTTTGTTTATTGTCGTGTAACGAGAATAGAGCAAAGACTTTAAAAGGACCAATTTTGTCCGGTTTTGCTGAATTTTGACTTCTTTGATGTTCTTCTTCTCCAAGTAGTCTCAGTCAATCCCACCATCTTCAAGGGTATATTCTACTAAAATTTGTCGACTTCAATCTACTTTACTGTTTTCTCAAGAAGATAAGATCTATGATCATCAGCCTGCTTCCTTGCTACCTCAAGAAGATAAGACTACAATCACCAATCTATTTTCTTGCAACCTTAGAGAGATAATGCTAGTGGCTAAAATCTGCTCCATTTTCGATACATGGAGATAAGATTCATCATCTTTGATTTGCTCCTCAACTGCTTTAGGAGATAAGATCTTTAATCTTCAGTCTGCTTCCTTGCTAAGTTAGGAAGTGATAAACCATAATTTATACATATTTTTACCCTATGTTTAACGCATTCTATGGATGATTTCCTATTAGAATTGGTGAATTCGATGCTCCTAATGCTTTAATTTCATGTTTTATACTTAGGAGAGCATAGGAGAGCGGAAAGAACGAGAAACAGGCCAAAACCGGAGAAAATGGGCCAAAATACGAAATCAACACGGCCTGAACCTCCTCACACGGGCAGACCACATGGCCGTGTCAATTTGGCAGGCTCGAGCACGGCCTGAAGTAATCGCACATGGGCGTGTTACACAGGCGTGTCCCTACCGGGCCCAAATTGAGTCTAATTCGAAAAAGGCTAATTTTGAGGGCTCTTAGGCATTCCAAAGCCTATAAATACACCCTAGAGGAGGAAGAAAAAGGGGGCACAAAATAGGGAGTAAGGAATTACTCCAAGGAAGCCGATTGATCCATTTCAGAAGCCGAATTCACCATCAAGACTGAAGATCTCTCCTCAATTTCCCCTTCAGGAGTTTTGGGTTTTCTTTATATTTTGTATTCTTTATTATTCTGAGATGTTTTCTTATTTAGTTATGAACTAAAGCCCCTAAATACCTAAGGGGAATAAAACCTAAGATAAATCTTGTTATTATTTTCTGAATTGTATGATAAATATTTAACTTGTTCTTAATTATGTGGTCTTAATTCTTGTTTTGATATCCTAGGATACTGATTCAAGATAAGCTCTTATTCAGAGGAGGAATAGACCCTGTCTAATAGTACATTTGTCATAATTAAGCGGAGTTGATTGCGCGCCTAGACATAGGGTGACAAGATTTTTTCGGATTAGGGTGAAACCTAATAAGGGGATCCATAGATCGAGTTAATGCAACTCTAGGGTGTTAATTAGAGAAAGGTCTCAATTATTCAATCTAGAGATTAGACGTTATTAGTCTTGAATAGGGATAATAACATAACTTAGGGATCTCTACGGAACAAGTTAAATGAATAAATCGTCCAATTCGGAGCCAGAATAACAAGTACAGTCTAGGTGGATTTTTCCTTAGGTATTGTCTTAATTCAATCGATTTTCCCAAAAGCAATTCCCCAATTCCATTCTCTGTGAATTCTTAGTTTAGATAATAAAAAGACAATCATTACTAGTACTTTTAGTTCCCTTGGGTTTGACAATCCGGTCTTGCTAAAACTATACTATTGTTCGATAGGTACACTTGCCTACATCCCGATAATAGTTAGTTTCAAGAATGATTAATTATAAATATTTAAAACCTATCACGAAATCACACGATCAAGTTTTTGGCGCTGTTGCCGGGGAACTAAAATATTAGGAACACTTAATTTTTATTACTTTAGCCATTTATTTTTCTTGCAATCTAATTTTATTTTTAATTTTATTCTAATTTACTAATTTTAATTTTCTTTCTTCTGGCAGGTTTTTATAGTTTATAACTAGAATAAACCCGTCAGGACCACTACTTTTTGACGAAGAAATCGATCGCACAGTTCGCAGAAACCAAAGAGAAATAAGGCGAAGCCTAAAATACACAGAGAACGAGTAAGAAGACGATACTCAACCCTCAACCGAGGAGATGGCTGAAAACCTGGACAATCAGCTACCTCATGTAATTGCGGCTAATCAAAATCCTGCTCCACACACTATGTATGATTATGCTAAACCTTCTTTAACAGGAACTGAATCAAGCATAGTTAGACCTGCTGTAGCTGCAAATACTTTTGAACTGAAACCTAACACAATTCAAATGATACAATAGTTTGTTTAGTTTGATGGTTTGCAGGATGAAGATCCTAAGGCTAACTTAGCAAACTTTTTAGAACTATGCGATACATTTAAAATTAATGGTGTTTCTGATGATGCCGTTCGTCTTCGGTTATTCCCTTTTTCGTTGAGGAACAAAGCTAAACAGTGGTTGAACTCATTACCACGAGGGTCAATCACTACTTGGGAACAAATGACTGAAAAATTTCTATTAAAATATTTTTCTTCGGCTAAAACGGCTAAATTACGTAATGATATCTCTTCTTTTGTGCAGATGGATTTAGAAACACTCTACGATGCATGGGAGAGATACAAGAACCTTTTGAGAAGGTGCCCTCACCATGGGTTACCGCTTTGGCTTCAAGGTCAAACATTCTATAATTTCTTGAATCCTTCGACTCGGCAAATGGTTGACGCAGCTGCTGGCGGAACCATCAATAATAAAACACCTGAAGATGCTTATGAGTTCATAGAGGAGATGTCATTGAATAACTATCAGTGGCAAGTCATGAGGACAAAGTCAACGAAAATAGCCGGTGTTTATAACGGAATACCAACCTTTTAGCCACAACATGGATAACGAGCAATTAAATTACATGGGTAATAATTCTCGACCTCAAAACAATCCATATAGTAACATTTATAATGCAGGTTGGAGGAACCACCTAAATTTCTCATGAGGAGGCCAAGGAAATCAGCGACCACCTCTGGGCTACCAACAGCCACCTTATCAACAGGAAAAGAAACCGAACCTTGAAGAGATGCTCACAAAGTTTATCTCGGTTCAGAAACCCATTTTCAGAACACTAAGACAGCACTTAAAAATCAACAAGCGTCAATCCAAGGGCTCGAAACTCAGATAGGCCAGCTTTCCAAACTAATTCTGAACGACCACAAGAGAGCTTGCCAAGTAATACTAAACCTAACCCAAGGGAACAGCTCAATGCGATTAATGTTCAAGATGAAGAAGGATTTGTTGAGCCTGAGCCAGAACCGAGGCAAGAAACTGTGGTAAGCAAAGGTCAAGGTGAGGTTGATCACAATAAAAACAAATCGGTGAATGTCGAATATAAATCTCATGTGCCATACCCCAACACGACAAGGAGAGACCGCTCAGATGAACAATTTGGTAAATTCCGTAAACTCTTAAAAAAATTACATATTAACTTACCGTTTATTGAAGCTCTATAACAGATGCCAAACGCAATGAAATTTTTAAAGGAGCTTTTAGCAAATAAGTGGAAGATGGAAGAGGCATCGCATGTGGAGCTAAACGCAGTTTACTCAACTATTATCCAGAATAAACTACCCAACAAACTTAAAAATCCAGGGAGTTTTACAATTCCTTGCTTAATTGGTAGTTTAGATGTTAATAATGCATTAGTTGATTTGGGGCTAGTATTAACGTCATACCTTACAAAATGTTCAAACAATTAAGTCTCGGGAAACCCAAACAGACTAGGATGAGCATTCGATTAGCAGATAAAACTATAAAATTTCCTAGGGGTATTATTGAAGATGTGCAAGTTAAAATCGATAAATTTATATTTCCCGTTGACTTCATTATTCTAGACATAGAGGAGGATAGCAACACTCCTTTAATTTTAGGAAGGCCCTTTTTAGCAACTACTAAAACAATTATTAATGTTAGCACAGGTGAACTCACACTCCATGTGGGAGACGAAACAATCACCCTTCAAGCTCGCAATTCTAGAAACACAATAGAAATTGAAGGTGATCGTCTAACCCATTCTACTAAAACTGACAATATGGTACAACCTACTTTGCAAGAAATGAGTCTGAAGGAAGCACATGAATCATTCTCAAGCAATAGTAGAGGACCCATTCATGAAGATCGAAGGCTACAAATCGAAGAGCTAGATAAATGGCGGATGCATAAACCGAGAACGCCTAACAAACCGAATTTACGACAGAACAAGCTCAATCCCTTTCCAAATCAACTTAAGGTTGGAGATAGAGTCTTATTAGATGCCACAAATCTCCACATTGTCACTACCACATTGAATGAAGAAATCCCTCTTACGGTATTCAGCATTTTCCTATTCGGTACGGTCGAGGTGAGTCATCCCAAGTTCGGCACTTTTAAGGTAAACAACACCCGTTTAAAACCTTATTTTGATGAGATTAATAGTAGGAATGAGGAGTATAAACTCCTCACACCACCATGATCATTCAACGGAGAGGTAAGTTGAGCTTAGACTATAAATAAGCGCTTCTCGGGAGGCAACCTGAGCACTAACTGTATTAACTTCTTTAAAATTCAGTCTTCATCTAACTTACTAACAGAGCACTTGAATACAGGTTTTCCACAGGGACACGGCCAAAAGCACAGGCGTGCTTAGGGTCGTGTGAAAACAGGACAATAATTTTTCCCAAACACGGGCTACGATAAAAGCCACAGTCGTGCGATATGGCCATGGTTGAACCTGCCAAAACAACACGGGGGTGAGACACGCTGGTGTGGAAGAACCTTGGGTGAACCTGTTAAAACAGCATGGGCGTTGGACACGCTCGTGTCTATCACCCGTGGTTGAACCTGTTAGATTGACACGGGCATGGGTCTTAATACTCGGGTGTAAGAGAAGTGAACAAAGTCAGACACAGCCGTGCAATACGGCCGTGTGCACCCACAAGCCCAAGGAACACGAGCGTGTACTAAATGTCAGACTCGCCCAAATTCAAAATTCGCGGATATCACACGGGCTAAAATTTTGGAACACGGGCATGTTACCTAGCCGTGTGCCCCAAAATATATAAATACCCTACACTATTCATTATCTTCCCCACTGAAAAACCTTAACCTTAGCCGCTACAATTCCACACTGCCTCTTTGCCACTCCCGTGCACCGCCTCCAACTCCATTTTTGACGCCCATTCTCCTCTTTCTAGCGTTTGTTCACTCTTTTCTCGTTTATTCTTACTAATTTCTAGGGCTATTTATCATAATAATATGAAATTTTTCATGTTCATTTCTTATTTTTATACAAATGTTATATCTAGAATAGTTATTATCTTTCTCATGTTAAAATTCTTACTCATTATATGATTTCTCTACTTTATTTGATTAGTTAGAATTAAATATTCATGATTAGAACAATATATATACTCATGCCTTTAGTGTTAACATTTTTCATCCGTCACACATATTACATTCCATGAAATTCATTGCCATTTTTATGCCATACAATTGATTGCTTTGATTAACTTGTTAGTCTTAGTAGTTGCTGAAATTGTGATTGTTATTTACAAATTATCTTTATTTTACTTTGATCATTCCTCAAAAATGAATTATGGTTTTTGATCGCAGGTACCATGTCGTCTTCACGAGGAAAGAAAACCGTCGTACCTACTTCGAAGAAGAGGAAGGGAGCGTCATCTTCCACGGCTCCAACCACAAAAATTCGTCACCCTCTCCTGCAGTTCCCTCGGGGGCCCCAAGAAGAGCATTTAAAAATACTTCAGGCCCGACCTTTAATTGCGGGCCGCTGCATCGACTGGGCTGCCATAGAACAAGTTTAGTTGGCTGATGCGATTGGACCCTCCTAGCCACCGACCCTTGGGAGCTGTTATTTGGGATCATTGAACCAACATACTTCGAGCTCACGATGGAACTATGCTCAATGTTTCATCTTCAGACCGTAATAATGAATTACGATGATCCCAGCATGGTCCAGTTTCGCCTAGGCGGGTTAGTCGGCCAGCTAAGCATCCCAGAGTTCAACGCTACACTGGGCTTATATACGGAGGAGTTCAAGGAGGAGAATGAACTACATGCTCTCACTCGCCACATACATTTCTCTCCCTCGAAGTGCTGACACACTTTGGCCCTTGGCGCAGCCTCCTACAATCCTAGCCGCTCCAAGGCATCAGTTCTTCCACCATCCCTGAGGTACCTACACGCTATTTTGGTTCACATGATTACAGGGAGGCGAGAGAGCACTGACGTCGTCAACACTCACGACACTTACTTCTTATGGTGCATGTTTCAAGGGCACGTTATTGACCTTGCCTATTTCATGGCCCTTGCGATTCAGCACCAGACGGAGCGGCATCAGAAGGGGGTTATCTCCATTGGCCCCTACGTGACTAGGCTGGCACGACACTTAGGACTCCTCAACATCGCGGCCCAAGAATCATTCCTCACTCTCATCGGCCAGATGTCTCCACAAGGCATCTCGAGCATGCTTAGCATGAGGATGATCGAGAGGCGCCGAGAAACCTACCCTCCCCAGTATCATCTCGTCCAATCTACCGAGGAGGAGGCCTACGAGGACATTCCTAATGATGTCCTCCTATAGCACGAGGACCCACTGACTCAGACACCACTACCTTCTCGTCCAGTTCATGCAGCGGCTTCATATGCTGACATCTCTGAGCGCCTCACCCGATTCGAGCAGCAGTGTTTTCAACGATTTGACAACATTGATGCTACTCTACAATAGATTTGTCAGCACCTCCACATCTTATCGCCAGTCCCACCTCGCGAACCATCCAGCGATGAAGATGTTTAGAAATATTTATTTATTATTTTATGTTTTTAATTTTTTATTGAAACTACTTTTTATTTTTGTTAGATTTTAGAATTTTATTTTTAATTATTAATTTCAGTTATTTCTTTTCGAGTACTTATTCTTCCTAATATCCCCTAAAAAGTTCCTGATTTTATCACAGTTATATAGAGCTCTTAAGCTCATCATCACATAGGAACTAAAACTCTACCGGGAAAGGTTCTCCATGACTGCCATGTCCTGCTCGACCACGACCATAGCTACCACTAGAGATAATATCCTTTTGGCGTAGGACTTATGGCCTAATGAACCTCTACGACCGCCGGAGTATCCTTCTCCACTCTCGAACCGATTACTCTCCAGAACTCCAGTTTCGAGGAATTCATCATACAGGAAGTTTCACTTTTCTCCCTATCTTATTTTTATTTTATAATACCTACCTTTGTACATTGAAGGCAATGTACATCTTAAGTGTGGGGGAAGGCATTCATTTCATTATCAGAAAAATCCCTAAATGATTGCCTTGTTCTCTTAAAAAGCTCTCATATCATATTTAGGATAAATTTTAAATGTTTTATGATTTTGATTGATATATCTTGAATTAAAACATAGGTATTTATGCATTGATTGTTTAAATTTTAAGACATTAGAGAATCAAGCATGATAAGTTGATTTTTAAGAATTTAAAATCTTAGGTTGTTTCCCCAAAGTTTAGGTATTCCTTTGAATTGAAATTCACAAGTTTTTAACATCAAAAAGCCATAATTTGTGTGTGATTTTTAAGCCTTTTAAGCATCTATTAATTCTTTCATGTTCACTTTTATTATTGCTTTGAGTGCGTCAGTATTGAACTGTTATTCTAGAACTTGCTTGACTATGCATGTTGAGACCATACCATTTGATTTGATATGTCAAAATGATTAAGGCACTTAGGATTAACCCACTCATGCCATGAAAAGCCTACCTCCATAATTAACCCCTAGTAAACCCCCTTGAGCCTAACAAGCCATTTCTTGTATTACCCTTAATATTAACCCTTAACCCATTATTGTTGAAATCCCCTAAATTAATCCCTATTTTTGTCGAGATTTGAGTTGAATAAATTGCTTAGCTATTGATAAACCGTAAATTATACATATTTTTATCCCATGTTTAATGCATTTTATGGATGATTTCTCATTAGAATTGGTGAATTCAATGCTCCTAATGCTTTAATTTCATGTTTTATACTTAGGAGAGCATAGGAGAGCGAAAGGAACGAGAAACGGGCCAAAAACAGAGAAAATGGGCCAAAGTACAAACTCAACACGGGCTGGACTTCCTCACATGGGTAGCCCATACGGCCGTGTCAAAGTGGCAGAATCGAAGCACGATTCACATGGGAAAACCACACGACTGTGTCAATTTGGTAGGCTCGAACACGGCCTGAAGTAATCGCACACAGGCGTGTCACACGAGCGTGTCCCTGCTGAGCCCAAGTTGAGTCCAATTAGAAAAAGGCCACTTTTGAGGGCTCATAGGCATTCCAAAGCCTATAAATACACCCTAGAAGATGAGAAAAGGGGGACGAAGAATAGGGGGTAAGAAATTACTCCAAGAAAGCCAATTGATCTTTCTCAGAAGCCAAATTCATCATCAAGACTGAAGATCTCTCCTCAATTTCCCTTCAGGAGTTTTGGGTTTTCTTTATGTTTTGTATTCCTTATTCTTATGAGATGTCTTCTTATTTAGTTATGAACTAAAACCCCTAAATACCTAAGGGGAATGAAACCTAAGACGAATCTTGTTATTATTTTCTGAATCGTATGATAAATATTTAACTTGTTCTTAATTATGTGTTCTTAATTCTTGTTTTGATATATCATGATACTGATTCAAGACATGCTCTTATTTAGAGGAGGAATAGACCCTGTCTAAGAGTACATTTGTCATAATTAAGCAGAGTTGATTGCGGACCTAGAAATAGGGTGACAAGATTTTGCCGGATTAGGGTGAAACCTAATAAGGGGATCCATAGATCGAGTTAATGCAACCCTAAAGTATTAATTAGAGAAAAGTCTCAGTTATTCAATCTAGGGATTAGACGTTATTAGTCTTGAATAGGGATAATAACATAACTTAGGGATCTCTATGGAACAAGTTAAATGAATAAATCGTCCGATTCGAAGCCAGAATAACAAGTAAAGTCTAGGTGGATTTTTCCTTAGGTATTGTCTTCATTCAATCGATTTTCCCAAAAACAATTCCCCAATTCTTTTCTCTGTGAGTTCTTAGTTTAGATAATTAGTTAATTAAAACAAAACCTCTTTATTCTTAGGCTAGATAATAAAAAGACAGTCATTACTAGTACTTTTAGTTCCTTTAGGTTCGACAATCCGGTCTTGCTAAAACTATACTACTGTTCGATAGGTACACTTGCCTACATCGCGATAATAGTTAGTTTAAGAACGAGTAATTATAAATATTTAAAACCTATCACGAAACCTCGCGATCAAGTTTTTAACGCCGTTGCCGGGGAACTAAAATATTAGGAACTCTTAATTTTTATTACTTTAGCCATTTATTTTTCTTGTAATTTAATTTAATTTAATTTTATTATTATTATTATTACTAATTAATTTACTTTTTCTTTCTCTTGACAGGTTTTTATAGTTTACGACTAGAAGAAACCCGTCGGGACCATTTCTTTTTGATGAAGAAATAGTTCGCACATTTCATAGAAACCAAAGAGAGATAAGGCAAAGCTTAAGATATACAGAGAACGAGCAAGAAGATGATACTCAACTCCCAACCAAAGAGATGGCTGAAAACCAAGGCAATCAGCTACCTCCTGCAATTGCGGCTAATCAAAATCCTGCTCCACGTACTATGTATGACTATGCTAAACCTTTTTTAACAGGAACTGAGTCAAGTATAGTTAGACCTGCTATTGCTGTGAATAATTTCGAACTGAAACCTAACAAAATTCAGATGATACAACAGTTTGTTCAGTTTGATGGTTTGCAGGATAAAGATCCCAACACTCACTTGGCGAATTTTCTGGAGTTTTGCGACACTTTCAAAATTAATGGTGTTTCTGACGATGCCATTCGCCTTCGGTTATTCCCTTTTTTACTGAGAAAAAAACCTAAACGGTGGTTGAACTCGTTACCACGAGGGTCCATCACTACTTGGGAACAAATGACCAAAAAATTTTTGCTAAAATATTTTTCGCCAGCTAAAATGGCTAAGTTACGTAATGATATCTCTTCTTTTGTACAGATGGACTTAGAAACACTTTACAATGCATGGGAGAGATACAAGGATCTATTGCAAAGGTGCCCTCACCATGGGTTACCTCTATGGCTGCAAGTTTAAACGTTTTACAATGGTGTGAATCCCTCGACAAGACAGATAATTGACGCAGCTGTTGGAGGAACCATCAACAACAAAACACCTGAAGAGGCTTATAAATTCATTAAAGAAATGTCACTGAATAACTATCAGTGGCAAGTCATGAGGACTAAGCCAACAAAAATAGCCGGCGTTTATAACGTCGACTCAGTTACTATGCTGTCAAATCAGATAGAACTTCTCAATAAAAAGATTGATGGTTTACTTGGTTCTACGCAGGTACATCCAATAATGAGGTGTGACTCAAGTAGAGGACGTGTTCATATAGAATATCAATCCTTCAATCCTACTACCGAAGAGGAACAAGTCAACTATATGGGTAACAATAACTTCAGATCTCAAAATAACCCATACAGTAATACTTATAATGCAGGTTGGAGGAACCACCCAAATTTTTCTGGGTGGTCAAGGGAATCAAAAGCCACAAAATCCTCAGGGTTTTCAACAGCCACCTTATCAACAAGAGAAGAAACCGATCCTTGAAGAGATGCTCTCTAAATTCATCTCGGTATCAGAAACCCGTTTCTAAAATACCAAGACAGCACTTAAGAATCAACAAGCATTGATCCAAGGGCTCGAAACTCAGATAGGCCAGCTATCCAAACTAATCTCTAAACAACCACAAGGTAGCTTACCAAGTAATACTAAACCTAATCCAAGGGAACACCTTAACGCAATTAGTACTCAAGATAAGGAAGGATTCATTGCGCTTGAGCCAGAATTAATGCAAGAAACTGTGGTGAGCAAAGGTAAAAGTGAGGTAAGTCATAACAAAATATAGACCTCGTGTCCCATACCCTAACACGGCAAGGAAAGATCGCTCAAAACGAACAATTTGGTAAATTCCTCAAACTTTTGAAAAAATTACATATTAACTTACCATTTATTGAAGCTCTGTCGCAGATGCCAAATGCAATGAAATTTTTAAAAGAGCTTTTAGTAAATAAGTGAAAGTTGGACGAAGCGTCGCATGTGGAGCTAAACGCAGTCTGCTCAGCTATTCTACAGAATAAGCTACCCCACAAATTGAAAGATCCAGGGAGTTTTACAATTCCTTGCTTAATTGGTAGTTTAGACATAAGTCATGCATTAGCTGATTTAGAGGCTAGTATTAACGTCATGCCTTAAAAAATGTTTAAGCAACTAGGTCTTGGGAAACCTAAACAAACTAGGATGAGTATTCAATTGGCAGATAAAACTATAAGATTTCCTAAGGGTATTATTGAAGATGTACTAATGAAAATAGATAAGTTCATATTTCTCATTGATTTCGTTTTTCTAGACATAGAGGAGGATAATAACACCCCTTTGATTTTAGGGAGGCCCTTTTTAGCAACTGCTAAAACAATTATTGATGTTGGCACAGGTGAGCTTACACTTTGTATGGGAGACGAAACGGTCACCCTTTAAGCTCGTAATTCTGGCATCACATCGAACATTGAAGGTAATGGTCCACACCAATATACTAAAACTGACAATATGACTTTGCAGAAATTGAGCTTCAAAGAAGTTCACGAGCCATGTTCCAGAAATGATAGAGGACACATTCATGAAGAACGAAGGCTACGGATAGAGGAGGTAGACAAATGGCGAGCACATAAACTGAGAACATACGATAAACCAAAATTACGCTAGAATGAGTTCGATATCTCCCCAAATTTACTTAAGGTTGGTGATAAGGTCTTATTAGATGCCGCAGATCCCCATATTGTCACTACCACACCGAATGAGGAAATCCCTCTTACGGTACTCAGTATTTTTCCATTCGATACGGTAGAGGTGAGTCATCCTAAGTTCGGCACTTTTAAGGTAAACAGCACCTGATTAAAACCTTATTTTGATGAGATTGATAGCAGGAATGAGGAGTATAAACTCCTCAAACCACCATGACCATTCACTGAAGAGGTAAGTTGAGCTTCGACTATAAATAAGCGCTTCTCGTGAGGCAACCCGAGCACTAACATTATTAATTTCTTTAAGTTTTGGTATTTAACTCCTAACCTACTAATAGAGATCTTAAATACAGGTGTTTCCATAGAGAGACTGCCAAGCACACGGGCATGCTTAAGGCCGTGTGAAAACAGGGCAAAAGATTTCCCCAACATGGGCTACGATTAAACGCCAAGCCGTGCTATATAGCCGTGGTTGAGCCTACCAAAACAGCACAGGCGTTCGACACGCCCGTGTGGAAGAACCGTGGTCGAGCCTGCCAAAATAGCACTGGCGTTCGACACGCCCGTGTGGAACACCCGTGGTCGAACCTGTTAAATTAACACGGGCGTGGGGCTTGCACACAGGGGCGTGGGAGAAGCGAATGAAGCTAGACACGGCCGTGCGACACGACCGTGTAAACCCACACGCCCGAGGAACACAAGCGTGTACTAAATGTCAGAGGCGCCCAAATTTAAAATTCGCGAATCACACGGTCTGAAATTGGGGAACACGGGCGTGTGCCATGGCCGTGTACCCCAAAATCTATAAATACCCTGCACTATTCACTTTCTTCTCCATTCAAAAACCCTAACCCTAGCTGCTGCAACTCCACACGGCCCCTTGCCACACCCGTGCGCTGCCTCCAACTTCGGTTTTGAAGCTTAATCTCTCTCCCTTAGCGTTTGTTTACTCCTTTCACTTCTATTTTACTCATTATTAATGCTTATTATTACAATAATCTCCATTACTTTTGAACTAGTTTTCATTTTTGTTCATTACTTTATCATTTAGTTTGCATTTTTAGGTTCTTTATTATACATTTTGAATTAAATCAAGTTGTTAGACACACCTCATATCCATGACATTACTATGCTTATTTTTATGCTGTTATCATGCCAATGTCTATCATTTAAATTGAATTCCTAGGTTAGTCATACAATTTATGTTAAATTGAGACTAGGAAAACTTTATACCCATTACATTTCTATTCTCATTCTCATTATTATTGTGGCTGAGTTTGCTTCATATTAGTAGTCTTGGCTGAAATAGTTTACTTCCCCTTCGAATATGTTTACCTATTATTATTATTCTTTATATTATAGGCCTTCAATGTCATCTTCAAGAGGAAAGAAAACCGTCGTACCAGCCTCGAAGAAGAGGAAGGGAGCGTTATCCTCCGCGGGTCTAACCGCGGAAATTCGTCACCCTCTCCTATAGTTTCCACGAGGGCCCCAAGAAGAGCTCTTCTAAATACTTCGGGCCTGACCTTTAGCAGCGGGCCGCTTCATCGACTGGGCTGCCGTAGAACAAGTCCAGATGGCTGATGTGATTTGGACTATCTTAACCACCGACCCGCGGGAGCTGTTCTTCGAGATTATCGAGCTGACATATCTCGAGCTCACGATGGAACTCTGCTCAACGTTCCATTTCCAGACCATAATGACAAGGTACGATGATCCCGACACGATCCAGTTTCGCCTAGGTGGATTAATCCGCCAGCTAAGCGTCCCAGAGTTTGGTGCTACACTAGGCCTATATACGGAGGAGTTCAGGGAGGAGAATGAACTATATGCTCTTAATCGCCGCATACATTTCTCTCCCTCGAAGTGCTGGCACACTTTGGCCCCTAGCACGGCCTTGTACAATCTTAGCCGCTCCAAGGCATCAGTTCTCCCACCATCCCTGAGGTACTTAAACGCTATTTTACCTCACACGATTCCAGGGAGGCGAGAGAGCACTGGCATCGTCAACACCCACGACGTCTACTTCTTATGGTGCTTGTTTCAAGGGCACGTCATCAACCTTGCCTATTTCATCACCCTTGCGATTCATCACCAGACGGAGCGGCATCGGAAGGGGGTCATCTCCATTGGCCCCTACGTGATTAGGCTGGCATGACACTTCGGGCTCCTCAACATCGCGTTCCAAGAATCATTCCTCACTCTCATCGGTCGGATATCTCCACAAGGCATCTCGAGCATGCTTAGCATGAGGATGATCGAGAGGCGTCGAGGAACCTACCCTTCCTAGTATCGTCTCGCCCAATCTACCGAAGAGGAGGCCTATGAGGACATTCGTAATGATGTCCTCCTATAGCACGAGGACCCACTGACTCAGCCACCACCACCCTCTCGTCCAGTTCATGCGGCGACTTCATATGTTGACATCTTTGAGCGCCTCCCCCGATTCGAGCAGCAGTATTTTCAACGATTTGACAACATTGATGCTACTCTACAGTAGATTTGTCAACACCTCCACATCTCATCGCCAGTCCGACCTCGCGAACCATCCAACGATGAAGATGTTTAGAAATATTTATTTATTATTTTATGTTTTTAATTTTTTATTGAAACTACTTTTTATTTTTGTTAGATTTTAGAATTTTATTTTTAATTATTAATTTTAGTTATTTCTTTTCGAGTACTTATTCTTCCTAATATCCCCTAAAAAGTTCTTGATTTTATCACAGTTATATAGAGCTCTTAAGCTTATCATCACATAGGAACTAAAACTCCAACGGGAAGGTTCTCCATGACTGTCATGTCCTGCTCGACCACGACTATAGCTACCACTAGATATAATATTCTTTTGGCGCAGGACTTATGGCCTAATGAACCTCTACGACCGCCGGAGTATCCTCCTCCACTCTCGAACTAATTACTCTTCAAAGCTCTAGTTCGAGGAATTCATCATACAGGAAGTTTCACTTCTCTCCCTATCTTATTTTTATTTTATAATACCTACCTTTGTACATTGAAGGCAATGTACATCTTAAGTGTGGGGGAAGGCATTCATTTCATTATCAGAAAAATCCCTGAATGACTGCCTTGTTCTTTTAAAAAGCTCTCATATCATATTTAGGATAAATTTTAATTGTTTTATGATTTTGATTGATATATCTTGAATTAAAACATAGGGATTTATGCATTGATTGTTCAAACTTTAAGACATTAGAGAATCAAGCATGATAAGTTGATTTTTAAGAATTTAAAATCTTAGGCTGTTTCCCCAAAGTTTAGGTATTACTTTGAATTGAAATTCACAAGTTTTTAACATCAAAAAGCCATAATTTTTGTGTGATTTTTTAGCCTTTTGAGCATCTTGTAATTCTTTCATGCTCACTTTTTATTATTGCTTTGAGTGCGTCAGTATTGAATTGTTATTCTAGAACTTGCTTGATTATGCATATCGAGACCACACCATTTGATTTGATATATCAAAATGATTAAGGCACTTAGGATGAACCCACTCATGCCATCAAAAGTCTACCTCCACAATTAACCCCTAGTAAACCCCCTTGAGCCTAACAAGCCATTTCTTGTATTAACCTTAATATTAACCCTTAACCCATTATTGTTGAAATCCCCTAAATTAATCCATATTTTTGTCAAGATTTGAATTGAATAAATTGTTTAGCTATGTCTTGTTCTTAATAGTTAGTCTATGTTATGTAACTTGTTATTAAAAAAAAAACCTATGTATGCATATCTATAATTTCATATTCTGAGAGAAGCTCTGTCGTACACAAGTGAAGATTAACTCTTTTTTTAGTTAGGCAATTTTTTAATTCAATCTTGATTCTAACCCTTTCTTTCAACTTGTGACCACACCCCCCTAACCAAGCCTCACTACAACCCTCTAAAGACCTTTTGATTGATGTATCATCTTAAATTATATTGGTGGAGATTTGATTTTCATGCAAGCCTATGGTAATGCCTTTTCATTATTAACTATTAAGTGCTTCATTTATTGTCCTTAAACACCTCGAGTGATTTGAGTGAACCTTTAGTGAGGATGTGAAACTCTGTGATATTCTGAATCAAAGGTAATTATTTAGACGAAGGGAAGCACCTAAGTTTGCATGACTAAATACTCAACTTGAAATGTTTGAAACTTTTATATTATTTTAGTTGAATTCTCAATGTATGATTACCTATGGATTAGTTTGAGATATCAGCAAAACAAGTTTTTAACAGTGTTTTTTTAGGCTTATAAGCGCTGCTAAAACTATTTGCGGCGCTTTTACAAACGCCACTAAAGACAGCGCCGCTAACATTTTGTGGCGTTTTTGAAAAAATGCCGCTAAAGGTCATGACATTTAAAAAAATTATTTCATTTTAATTAAATAATATCTATTTCTATCTTAAACATTATATTATCTTTAATTTTTGAAATTTAAACAAACTATATACTTTTAAGTATAAATAAAAATATTAATTAAATTAAATTTTCCATTAAAATTTAAACTCCAAAACTAAATATAAAAATTAATGAATTTAAATTTAATACATAAAAAAACACACACACAGACACACAAAGTATTTACAATTTCTAAAACAAAATTCATCCTGGTGAGAAAATAATGCCAAATCATCATCACCTCTCATTAATCAAAGGAAAAAGATCAAAAAGGAAGAAGAAACAATATACAACAGAGGGCTGGTTCAAGCTTACATGAAGCCAAAGTATTGCAGTGCCTGCATATATAACTTAGTGAAGTACTTTGATCTTGATCTTGGTTAAGACTTGTTCCAGCAATAAAGAAAGTTGTTAAACGGAATCTTGGTCACCTGATTGAGCAAAACAAGGAAATTAGGTATACCATTTACTGTAATGAAAGTGAAATCAGTAAAAAGTAAACCCATAATAAAAAAACTGATGCTAGGCTAATCGTAAATGCTAATGTCAACGTAAATAAGTGACAAGCATAAGTCCAGTTTCATGTTAATGGAATTGTAAATGCCTCAAAAAGAAAATAAGTAGCCATATATGAAAAAGACAAAAAGGGTCAAATGAAGGTTAAAGGAGATGTCATGACGAACCTCACGTGTTTAATGTCTATCTCATTTCTCGATTTCATGCGACTCATAACATGTTTCACTTTTTTTATTAAGCTCACAAATATCACAGGTTTTTAGTTATCATAATCTTAATTTCTATCTCCAGTAGCATTGATAAAGTTATTATTTTTCATTCAAACAAATTTGGTATTATCTTTAGTCACTTTGAAATGTATAATCGTTGAAGATGAGCGCAAAATGCCATAGTTGCTGAAAAACAAGCTCATGCCAAAGTTCAAACTCTATACCTCTAGCATATAGGGGATCTTGAACCCAAAGTATTGAAAATGTCGATCAAAAGGAAGAGGAGATAAACTTGACGATGAAACTCTAATGGAAAGACGTTAAACTTTTGGAAGAAAAAAGCAAAAGATGTTTAAGGGACTCATGTCAAAATCAAACTGGTAATGGATAAACTCGGGACTCATCAAGATAAAAAATAAAAAAGAACCTACCTCATGCTATTGCATCCTCTTTCCTTCTCAACTCCTGCAAAATATAAAGTTAACATTCAGTTACTACAAGGACAAATTAATCTAAGAGCAAAACGAATAGCAAAATCACCTTACATACCACACAGTTACATATTGCATCCGAACATATAAGAATCAAGTCATTGCATAATTTTATTATTTTCATAATAAAAAGACTATAGAACATAAAGATATTTTACAAGCATTCAGCCAGAAAAACTAAACTGAAATATGAATTGGAAATTCAGATTCATAAACTATGGTTTTGATTTTTTTGTGCCAAGATAGCAATATTTAAATTACTTTAGAAATCTGTATAATTTGTAACTGCAATGCGAAAGGAACAACTTATCACAATTGGTATCAAATACCGTAAAAATAAATCGGAAGCACCGCACTTATTATTCAAGGGCCAGCCTCACTCAACTGTAAACAGCCAACAACAAATTACCTGTTCACGCTTATTCAGTTCAACCTCTTTTGCTTTAAGTTCCTTCTCTCTTGCTTTTAGATCATATATATTTTAATCATATATGAGACAAAAACATCAAAAGAAGTCTATGATTTTAATCATATATATTTTAATCATTTTGTGACCAAAGAATGGATGTTGGATAGAAAATATATAAGAAAATGCATTGAGAATCGGACAAATGTACTTTAAAGTTAACATCTAAAATTAACATCGAAAAAATATTAACTTTTATAAATGATATAACATCATAAAAATATCTTCTATCATATAAAAACCTCAATTATTGATGGTTTTTTACTTATTAGTTTTAATTAATCATGAGGTCTAAAAACAAGATAGTGGATGTACCTTGTGAAAAAAAGCAAATTATTTCTCTTGTAATTTATATGAAAATTTAAACCATTTAAACATGAAATGCAAAGTACAAACACAATTCCTGCTCAGAGGCCCCCGGGTAAACAATCAACAAGTTTCTAATTTCAACTCAACATTTGCCCTTCCTCTTTTGATTTAAAACTCAAAGTTTTTATGATTTTTTTTATAGTTTTCTTGTCAAATTTACTGTTAATATTATATTTGAAGTTTGTATCTATCTTTTTCAATAATATTACCTTCAAAATTTAAACATACATTCTCTTTTTAAAATGTAATATAGGTTATCACTTCACTCAATATTTTTTCATCTATCAATTCAAGTTTTTATGACATAGGCAGAATCAAACTAGAAATCTTCTCATAAAATTAGCTACCTATAATTGTTTCAAAGCTACAGCTTAGGGTAAGTCAGTTTCCATATGACTAAATAGTAAACAGTAACCAATCTGAGTTAAAAAAGAAAAAAATATATAAGGGAAAAATAATAGATAACCAGATGAGAAGATTTATATCTACACAAACCTCCTTAATAACAACAAAAACATAAATAAGCAATGAATCCCTCACCAGACACCAAATTATTAGAGTATACTAATAATAAAACACTTAAATACAAATAGAACTTGATGGAAAAGGTTAGAAAGAATAGCCATCAATCATTCAAAACTAAGTTATTACAAAAAAAGGCATCTACATAAACCATTTAGGACGGCTAAGAAACCACCGAAACATGAAGAGAAAACGTTCAAGATCAGGAAACAAAAAGCAATAGTATTAATTAGAGCACGAATGCTATACTTCTTACCTGCAGTCATGCTAGTTTGATCACCAATCAACTTTAGGAGGAACGGCAACAAGTCTGGCCAACTTTCTGGCCAGTCGTAGACTGTAATAGCTACTACAGCCATACTGATTGCTGTGCAAAGTTTTCTATTAGGATCATCCAAAGTTGATAAAAGTAGTCCGCGGATAACTGCCTGACAATATAATCATGATTGGTTTAATATGGAGGTGGACAGGGTATATTAAACACAAGATGTTTACAACTTGTTGATTACTAGCTACATTTAGAGGTGGAAAACCCATTCATATGTTTCATCTCAAAATTTAAAGTGAAAATTAAGATACAGAAAGAAAGCCAAAAGATATGTGTATGTTTGTGTCTAGAGCAGCTCAATAGCAGGTAATAACAAGAGGAAAAACATTTTTTAACACTTATTGGTAACAATATATAGATAAGGAACCAATAAAAAGCATGGCTAAATGTTTCAGCCAAGCCATAACTGTTCAATAGAAGTAGAACTGCAGAAAAACAAAAACATACAAAGGCATATTTAGAACTATGCAAAGAAGCATTGAGGCTGTATACAGTAACCAAAAGTATAATAACAAAATTCAATTTTTAACTAAAACATATTTGAACATTAACCACTAACTAGAATACAAATTAAAAGGAAAAAGTGCACAAAATATATGAGGGCTTCTTCATAGCATAATCACAAATTTAACACTTATTCTTTCATTTTTATCATTTTCACCATCAAAATTCAAATTTTAATCAAATTATTTTTCTTCGGAAAAGTTATTGGCAGTCCACACATGATAAAATTAATAAAAATTTTCAAAATGTTAAAATTTTAAAAAACGTAGTAACATTAAAATTTTAACAGTTCGGTCAAATTTTCCGTCCAAAGAAGAAGATTTTCACTAAAATTTGAAAGTTGACACTGAAGAAATCAAAAAAAATAAAGAAATAATTAAGGGCTAATATAAAGCGACAGTTAAACTGCCTTTTTATTGGTTTAGGCTTGCAACAATGACATTCAAGATGGTTCAAAGCAAACCTTAATGCAACTAATAATGAGCATTATCAACAAGGTTTCTCCATTTCTCGGTAAAAAAAATTAACATACCAACGCTAAACTCGACACTAACACAAAACAATGTATCATTTTTATACATAAAAATAATTCGCCATCTGTAAGAGAGTGAAGGGCCTAATCTTGTCCGATTCTTACCTCTTCCAGTAAAAGAAGTTAGGCAATATGCCGATTTACACACATATATACAGATGGTAGCACTGGAATCAGAGAGCAATTCTAAACAACTTGCTCATCACCACAACTATTATTGCCGGGACTGCTTGTCAACAACAAAAGCTCCATTAGCTCCAACTGATACTCGAGGCCTCTAAGGTAGTGCCCCAACAGCATGCACCTTCAGGACAGAAATGAGAATATTAGAACTCAGCTATATTATAATACAGTGATAGGGTTCAGACAAATTCTTTGAATCTTAGATGGAGTGACTGAAGCTTATTCAAAGTTTAAACACAAGAAAATCTCTCAGATCTACATTCGGTCACCTTTCTTTCTTACAAAGTGTAGTGGTCAAACACAAATAATACATTCAAATTTAAACAGGATTGTAC
This sequence comes from Gossypium arboreum, assembly GCF_025698485.1. Taxonomy (NCBI): domain Eukaryota; kingdom Viridiplantae; phylum Streptophyta; class Magnoliopsida; order Malvales; family Malvaceae; genus Gossypium; species Gossypium arboreum. The sequence continues at coordinate 11,736,794 of NC_069077.1, forward strand.
CGTATGGTGAGCAAATAATTACATAGAAATACAGATATCCAGTTAAACTTCTAAAAAACCAGATTTCGTTTTATTTTATATTTTTTTAATTATACATAAGCTTTTTGGGTCAAAGTCATGTAAAAGAAATGAGAAGAGTGTTTGATTGAATGGGGGGGAGGTGGACTAACCAGAAAAGAAGACGAGCAAGATAGTCTCGCGTTAATGAAATGAAGGGCTAGAATTGAAGAGAATTATTCTCAACAAGTTCTGCACAGTCTTCACTCCCAATGTTTACAGTTCCAGTTGTGGTGTTCTCTAACACACCATTCCAACATAGAATATCAGCCTATCAGTAGCCATAAAAAATTGGGAAAACTGCGTTTATTAATTTCCCTTGCTACTTAAATATGTGTGGCCGAATGCGGAAAACTAGCTTAGCTTTAGTTAACTAAACGTGTGAAGCTAAATTCATAGCCTTTTATCCAATTAAATATAGGATTTATTAGGAGCTGTCTGAGTAGGAAACATGGCACTGGCGCATGCTAATGTAGTTTCTTTTTTTAATTAACATTAAACAAATTTAAATCTTCATTTTCCAACGAATCCTAACTTTAAAGAAAGATTTTTTAATTAGTTACTGTTGACATCCTTTGTTTCAGACTAAATAATACCCTCTTCATTATTTTTCCAAATTTGTAAAACCATTTTACTATGTAGCTTCCTAGATTTAATAGAAATGTAACCCATTCAGCTTACAAGCGAAGATTTTATCACGTACCAAGGTTTTTATCAAGAGTCTTTGTAAACTGCTTCAGTGCTGGTAGGACTTTCAACCACTGCTTAAGGATCCTCTTTTTCCTTTGAATGCGAACAACCTTAGGTCACTTCACAAAATGGTGCAGATCCTTCTTTGGAGGTAAAGCTCCTCCAATACCGAATTGCTTTGGACACTTCTCAAACAATGGATTCACAACCTTCTCCTAATTTCCAAAATTGAAAAGAACAGATAGTGAGATAACCGTAATCAACTATATTACTTGTTTCTTCCTGGCCGTAAAATATACAGGAATTCTTGGTATAACAATCTTAAACTGCTCAGGAGCTTTTTCCTATCAAACCAACACCTCAATAAACAGAGACCAGCTTCTCAGCATGAATAAGACAAAATAACCTGAGACAATAAAAATTCACAGAAAATGGGGTGAAGGATATATGAGAACTAAGTTCTAAAGACAGGAGCTAAACTGTGGAATGAACCATATAATTCTATATGTACAGAAAGATATTGCTAGGTTTTCTTATGACATCAAAAGAAAAACTAGAAGAAGAAGTTAGAAATGCTGTCACTAAGTTTCGTTTTGGTTGGAAGCAAAAGGAGAAATAGGACAAACAATAAGTTGAAGAAATGAAAGAGACTACCGACGGAGATGCATCACGATGATGCAGAGGAATAGAAAAAATTTTAGGGATTTCGGGCAAAATTGGGGAAAATCAAATGGGGAAAAAAATAAAGGATTTCGGGTAAAATTGGGGATTTAGGGGAGGGGGAAAATAAACTGCGCCGTTTCTATGGAAATTTTTTGCGGCGTTTTTACAAAAATGCCACTGTAGGTCATATTTGTGGCGTTTTCACTAAAAACGCCACTATAGCTAAACTTTTTGTGGCATTTTATCTAAAAACGTTACTATTCTTTAGTTTTATTTTTTTTCATTTTAACATATTTTTTCTTTTTTCTTTCAAATTTTTATGCTGAGATTCTCATTTTTGGAATTTTTTAAATTTTTAATATTAAACTTTTAACTGAAATATGGACTAAAATATTAAATTTTTAATTTTAAGTTTTTAAGTTTTTAATTTTTATATTTTAAATTTTTTGAAAATTTTATAATTTTAAATTAAAATATAAAAATTAGTATCATGTCATGTGAATTACCTTGTAGGTTTTCACGTCAATATCATTAAAATTTTAATTTTACAATTACATTCCTATTAAAAATAATATTTAACAATTTTTAAAAAGTGGAAGGTAATTTTGGTTCAAAAATAAGAATCAAATTGATAAAAATATATAAATATTGAAAGTTAAAATTTAATTACCATGATCAACTCTTTTAGGAATTAAATTGATAGATGGGTATGGCATGGTCTAGTACTATTGAAAGGATTTCTTTTTCTTTCTTTTTCATCAACATTATTCTTTTATATAAATGGCATTTAATTATATATGTATACACCTAAATTTTGATAGAGTTATAAATGAATTTCGGTTTAATATGTAATTGTAGACATGAAATTCTAATTGTGGTTTAAATATATAGTTGAAATTAAACTTTAATTTTGACTTAATCATACACATTTTAAAAATAAATACATCAATATATTTTTATATTGAATAAATATAAATATTTATGTATACAATATGTAAATATAAAATGATGTTATATCAATAATTGTGTTAATAATTTACAAAAACTGAATCAAATTAAAGTTCATGTATACATTGCACACTAAACCATTGTTCATGTATGCTTTTGGGATTTAACCTATTTTGATATATATATTTCTTAAAATAATAATTTATATTTATCTTATTTAGATTTATATTATAAAAAATCCAAGATACACAAGTTAAGTAGTTCACCATATTTATCCCTAAACTCTAAAAAATAAACCATAAACCCCAACCCCTAAATCATAAACCATAAATCTTAGACCATAAACCTACACCCTAAATCTTAAATATTTATTACAAGGGAGAAAAGTAATTAAAAAGGAATTTTATTGCTTATCTAAACTCTAAAATAAATTGATTTTTTGTCATTTTATCAAAAACTCTAACACTTAAACCCTAATAGCCTAACCCCTAAAACCATGAACAATACTAAGACCATAACTATAAAACAATAAACCCTAAACCCTAAACTTTAAACTTTAAACTCTAAACTCAAAACTCTAATCACAGAAAAATAAAACATTATATCATAAGCCTTAAAACCCCAAACCATAGGCATTAAACCTTAAATCCTAAAATAAAATGATTCATTTGCGGCGTTTTTTGAAAAACGCCACTAATGCTTATCCTTTTGCAGCGTTTTCCAAAAAGCGCCGCTAATACCACTAAAGCTCAATAAAACGATGCCGTTTTAGTCAACTTTTTGCGGCATTTTTTGAAAAGCGCCACTAATGCTCGATCTATTACGGCGATTTTTAAAAAACGCCGCTAATCACACTAAAGCTCAACTCAACTTTTTTGGGCGTTTTTCAAAAAACGCCGCTAATGTTCGATCTTTAGCGGCGTTTTTCAGAAAGCACCGCTAATGCTAGATCTTTAGCGGCTTTTTTTGGAAAGCGCCGCTAATGCTCGATCTTTAGCAGCATTTTTCAGAAAGCACCGCTAATTCTTGATCTTTCACTAATGCTTGATCTTTAGCGTCGTTTTTTAGGAAAGCGCCGCTAATGCTTGATCTTCAGTGGCGTTTTCCGAAAAACACCGCTAATTCTCGATCTATTGCGGTGTTTGTTTCATAAACGCAGCTAATGCTTGACCTTTTGCGGTGTTTCTAATCTTTTGCGGTGTCTTCTGACTAGCGCCACTAATGTACAACTTTTGCGGCATTTTTTGTTCAAACGCTGCTAAAAGTGCCGCTAAAAGCCTATTTTGCTATTGTGTAAGTGTGGGGGCATTTGATAAACAGTAAATTATACATATTTTTACCCCATGTTTAATGCATTTTATGGATGATTTCTCATTAGAATTGGTGAATTCAATGCTCCTAATGCTTTAATTTCATGTGTTATACTTAGGAGAGCATAGGAGAGCAAAAGGAATGAGAAACGAGCCAAAAACAGAGAAAAATGGGCCAAAGTATGAACTCAACATGGCCTGGACTTCCTCACACGGGCAGCCCACACAGTCATGTCAAATTGGTAGAATCGAAGCACGATTCATACGGGCAAACCACACGGCCGTGTTAATTTGGCAGGCTCGAACACGGCTTGAAGTAATTACACACGGGCATGTCACACGGGCGTGTCCCTGCCGAGCCCAAGTTGAGTCCAATTCGGAAAAGGCCACTTTTGAGGGCTCATAGGCATTCTAAAGCCTATAAATACACCCTAGAAGAGGAGAAAAAGGGGACGGAGAATAGGGGGTAAGGAATTACTCCAAGGAAGCCAATTGATCCATCTTAGAAGCCGAATTCATCATCAAGACTGCAGATCTCTCTTCAATTTCCCTTCAGGAGTTTTGGGTTTTCTTTATGTTTTGTATTCTTTATTCTTCTAAGATGTTTTCTTATTTAGTTATGAACTAAAACCCCTAAATACCTAAGTGGAATGAAACCTAAGATGAATCTTATTATTATTTTCTGAATCGTATGATAAATATTTAACTTGTTCTTAATTATGTGTTCTTAATCTTGTTTTGCTATATCAGGATATTGATTCAAGACATGCTCTTATTCAGAGGAGGAATAGACCCTGTCTAAGAGTACATTTATCATAATTAAGCGGAGTTGATTGTGCGCCTAGAAATAGGGTGACAAGATTTTGCCAGATTAGGGTGAAACCTAATAAGAGGATCTATAGATTGAGTTAATGCAACCCTAGAGTGTTAATTAGAAAAATTTCTTGGTTATTCAATCTAGGGATTAGACGTTATTAGTCTTGAATAGGGATAATAACATAACTTAGGGATCTCTACGGAACAAGTTGAATGAATAAATCGTTCGATTCGGAGCCAGAATAACAAGCAAAGTCTAGGTAGATTTTTCCTTAGCTATTGTCTTCATTCAATCGATTTTCCCAAAAGCAATTCCCCAATTCTTTTCTCTGTGAGTTCTTAGTTTAGATAATTAGTTAACTAAAACAAAACCTCTTTATTCTTAGGCTAGATAATAAAAAGACAGTCATTACTAGTACTTTTAGTTCCTTTGGGTTCGACAATCCGGTCTTGTTAAAACTATACTACTGTTCGATAGGTACACTTGCCTACATTGAAAAAATAGTTAGTTCAAGAACGAGTAATTATAGATATTTAAAACCTATCACGAAACCTCGCGATTAGCTATGTCTTGTTCTATGTTATTTAACTTGTTCTAAAAAAAAAACTATGTATACACATTAGTAATTCCATATTCTGAGAAGAAGCTCTGTTGTATGCAAGTGATGATTAACTCCTTTTCTAGTTAAGAAAATTTTCAATTCAATCTTGATTCTAACCCTTTCTTTCAGCTTGTGACCACACCCCCTAACCAGGCCTCATTACAACCCTCTAAAGACCTTTTTATTGATATTTCATATCAATTTATCAGTGGTGGAGATTTGATTTTCATGCAAGCCTATGGTAATGAATTTTCATTATTGACTATTGAGTGCTTCATTTATTGTCCTTAAAACACTTCGAGTGATTTGAGTGAATCTTTAGTGAAGATGTGAAACTCTGTGATATTCTGAATCAAAGGTAATTACTTAAATGAGGAAAGACACCTATGTTTTCAGGAGAAAATGCTCAACTTGGAATGTTTGAAACTTTTATGTTCTTTTAGTTGAATTCTCAAAGTATGAGTACCTATGAATTATTTTGAGATATTATCGATAGAAATTTTAAGTTGAGAAGAATTTATTTTGATTATGATTGCTTGAGGACAAGCAAATGCTTAAGTGTGGAGGTATTTGATAAACCGTAATTTATACATATTTTTACCCTATGTTTAACGCATTCTATGGATGATTTCCTATTAGAATTGGTGAATTCGATGCTCCTAATGCTTTAATTTCATGTTTTATACTTAGGAGAGCATAAGAGAGCGAAAAGAACGAGAAACAGGCCAAAACCGGAGAAAATGGGCCAAAATACGAAATCAACACGGCCTAAACCTCCTCACAAGGGCAGACCACACGGCCGTGTCAATTTGGCAGGCTCGAGCACGGCCTGAAGTAATCGTACACGGACGTGTTCCTGCCGAGCCCAAATTGAGTCCAATTCGAAAATGGCTAATTTTGAGTGCTCTTAGGCATTCCAAAGCCTATAAATACACCCTAGAGGAGGAAGAAAAAGGGGGCACAAAATAGGGAGTAAGGAATTACTCCAAGGAAGCCGATTGATCCATTTCAGAAGCTGGATTCACCATCAAGACTGAAGATCTCTCCTCAATTTCCCCTTCAGGAGTTTTGGGTTTTCTTTATGTTTTGTATTCTTTATTATTCTGAGATGTTTTCTTATTTAGTTATGAACTAAAGCCCCTAAATACCTAAGGGGAATGAAACCTAAGATGAATCTTGTTATTATTTTCTGAATTGTATGATAAATATTTAACTTGTTCTTAATTATGTGGTCTTAATTCTTGTTTTGATATCCCAGGATACTGATTCAAGATAAGCTCTTATTCAGAGGAGGAATAGACCTTGTCTAAGAGTACATTTGTTATAATTAAACGGAGTTGATTGCGCGCCTAGACATAGGGTGACAAGATTTTTTCGGATTAGGGTGAAACCTAATAAGGGGATCCATAGATCGAGTTAATGCAACTCTAGGGTGTTAATTAGAGAAAGGTCTCAATTATTCAATCTAGGGATTAGACATTATTAGTCTTGAATAAGGATAATAACATAACTTAAGGATCTCTATGGAACAAGTTAAATGAATAAATCGTCCAATTCGGAGCCAGAATAACAAGTACAGTCTAGGTGGATTTTTCCTTAAGTATTGTCTTAATTCAATTGATTTTCCCACCAATTCCATTCTCTGTGAATTCTTAGTTTAGATAATTAGTTAGTTAAAACAAAAACCTCTTTATTCTTAGGCTAGATAATAAAAAGACAGTCATTACTAGTACTTTTAGTTCCCTAAGGTTCAAAAATCCGATCTTGCTAAAACTATACTACTGTTTGATAGGTACACTTGCCTACATCGTGATAATAGTTAATTTCAAGAACGATTAATTATAAATATTTAAAACCTATCACGAAATCACGCAGTCAGGAAGATAAGACTTGTATCTTAAACCTGCTCCACTGCAACTTCAAGGAGATGAGGCCTAGGACTTAAATTTGCTCCACTACCGATACATAAAGATAAGATTTGCCTCTTTCAATTTTCTCCTCTACCTTAGGGAGATAAGATCTTTAATCTTCAGTCTGCTTCCTTGCTACCTCAGGAAGATAAGGCTCAATCTTCAACCTGCTCTCTTGCTACCTCAGAGAGATAAGGTTGGTGGCTTAAATCTGATCCATTGTCGGTACATGGAGATAAGATTTGACGTCTTTGGTCTGTTCCAATACTGCTTAGGGAAATAAGACCTTCAATCTTCAGTCTACTTTCTTGCTACACCAGGAAGATAAGACCACCATCTTCAACCTGCTCTCTTGCTACCTTAGAGAGGTGAGGCTTAGGGTTTAAATCTGCTCCATTGCCGATACATGGAGATAAGATTCACCATCTTTCGATCTGCTCCACTACTGCTTGGAGAGACAACATCTTCAATCTTCAGTTTGCTTCTTTGCTACCTCAGGAAGATAAGACTCCATCTTCAACTTGCTCTCTTGCTACCTCAGAGAGATAAGGCTAGTGGTAAAAATCTGCTCCATTGCTGATACATGGAGATAAGATTTGCTGTTTTTGGTCTGTTCCACAACTGCTTAGAGAGATAAGATCTTCAATCTTCAGTCTACTTCCTTGCTACATCAAGAAGATAAGACTACAATCGCCAACCTGCTCTCTTGCTACCTCAGAGAGATAAGGCTGGTGGCTAAAATCTGCTCTATTGCCGATACATGGAGATAAGACTCGCCATCTTCGATCTACTTCACCACTGCTTCAGGAGACAAGACCTGTGAATTCACCGATATCGCTACATTGTCCTCTAGGAAACATGTCCTGTAGACTCGATTTTATATGCCAATGTTTATGCCAAATGATTAAGATGCTTATGACTGAAATGAACCCAATGCTCCTAACTAAAGGTGATATGAATAATATATGCATGCAGAAATGAGAATAATTCTTTTTTTTTTAATTTAAGGTATCATCACTTGTTATTAGTATGTTGTTACTGACATATTCTTTATCATCATATTGACAGAGTACCCCAAAGCAATAATCATATTCTGCTTAGCAAGTTTGCCCCACTGTAATTCCGACGTCCCTTGCACTATTCTTTCTGAGACAAAAATATTACAACTCATAGTTGAATTTCCTCTGTTTGATCTGCTACCTCACTCCTTGGGTGTCATAGCCAGATGCGCGTGTTTGATATTTGCATGGATACAAAATATCATTTCCTATTTCTTGAGAATAACTCCTTTTTATATTGATCATTTTTTCAAAATTGTATCACCAATGCCCTATCTTGTCCTTTTTTTCAATCATCATTTGGACAAAAATCCAAAGAAGCAATTTATTCAAATATGTCCTTGAACTTGGTGTGTTCTAAGCAGTAGTCCTGCTTCAGATTCTTGTATTATCTAGAAATTCCTAGAGTAATATGTGAAAATTCTATTGTGAAAACATTACTAGTTCATTCATCATTATTTCAATGCAACATGCTTGCAATCAAATCGAAATAATAGATAAGAATGGAATTGAATTTGAGCTTAAGGTGAATAAATCATCGAAAGACCAAAAATGACAATTGATTTGGGAATGTATATCTTGAAAAAAGAAAGACTAATTCAAAGATAGTCAATTTATTGGTAATAAAATGAAGACTAGGTACCCTTGATATCGCAAACTGAGCTTCTCTGTACGAACTTCTTGAAGACCAATTCAAACTTGACATGTGTTTAGGAAATCAGAAGTACTTTGTCAATGCCCAAAGATGCAACATACCCCTTTCTTTGCTAATTCAGATATAGCAAGATCATCGTCTTCCCACTTTAGATCAACATCTGAGCTGCCCTTTTCGGGTTTTCAACTCAAATCCCCTTTGGTCTCAAGGCGCCCTTTGTAGGTTTTCACTTTGCCTCTCATTTTTTTTCTTTTTTATTTTTATTGAGTCTCAAAGCGTCCTTTGCGGGCTTTCACTTTGGCCCTTTATCTTTTCCATTTTTATTAGGTCACAAAGCGCCCTTAGTGGGTTTTCACTTTAGCCTTTTTTTTTTAAGAAAGTCACAAAGTGCCTTTTACGAGTTTTCACTTTGGCTTCTTCCCCTCATTAGGTATAATACCTTTTGACTGAATCTGAGTTCACTGGATTAGACAAGTTTCTTCCATCTATTTCAACCAGGATTAATGCTCCTCCGGAGAAAGCTTTCTTCACCACATAAGGCTACTCTTAATTTGACATTCATTTTCCTCTGAAATCCTTTTGTATAGAAAGGATCTTTTTCAAAACCAAATCTCCCTCATGAAATTCTCTTGGGTGAACCTTTTTGTCATAAGCCTGTATCATTCTTTTTTGATACATTTGACCATGCTGAATAGCCCTCAGCCTCTTTTCCTCAATCAAATTCAACTGATCATATCGAAACTGTATCCATTCTGCTTCATCTAACTTTAATTCTGACAAAACTCGAAGAGAAGTTATCTCCACCTTAATAGGTAGAACTGCTTCTATTCCATAAACCAATGAGAAAGGCGTTGCCCCAGTAGAAGTTCTGACAGATATTCAATAAGCATGGAGAGCAAATGGCAACTTTTCATGCCAATCTTTGTAAGTTTTGGTCATTTTTTCCACGATCTTCTTGATATTTTTATTGGCTGCTTCCACTACCCCATTCTTTTTTGGGCGCTGTGGTGATGAATTATGGTGTCTGATCTTAAACTAACTGCAGACCTCTGCCATTGTGCTATTATTCAAATTTAATGCATTATCAGATATGATCCTCTCAGGCATCCCATATCGACATATGATTTCTTTCTTTAAAAATCTGGTGATTGCCGACTTAGTTACATTGGCATATGAAGTAGCCTCCACCCATTTAGTAAAATAGTCAATGACCACAAAGATGAAACGATGCCCATTTAAAGCCTTTAGTGAGATTGGTCCTATGACATCCATGCCCCACATGGAAAATGGCCATGGGGAAGTCATAACATGCAAAGGCGAGGGAGGTACATGAACCTTATCACCATAAATTTGGCATTTGTGACATCTCTTAGCATAATTGATGCAGTCTCCTTCCATAGTTGACCAATAATATCCAAACCTCATAATTGGTTTGGCCATTTTGAACCCGTTAACATGTGTTCCGCAAACGCCTTCATGAACTTCTTCCACGATTTTCTTGGCCTCCACAACATTCACACATCTCAATAGTACGTGATCCTTTCTTCTTTTGTACAAGATCTCCCCATCTAAGACATAATCACAGGCTAGCCTTCTCAACGTCCTTTTGTCATTCTCCGTTGCTTGATCTGGATATTCACGATTTCTCACGTATCGTAATATATCCTGATACCAAGGATGATCATCTTTATTTTCTTCCTCTATATTATAACAATAAGATGGGGCCTCACAGATACTCATCTGAATTGGTTTCACAACTTCTTGTCTGTTCACTTTAATCATGGAAGCCAAAGTGGCCAAAGCATCTGCCATTTGGTTTTCATCACGCATGAGATAATTGAAGGAAATATCATCAAACTCTTCAACTAACCCCAACACCAACCTTTTATAATTGATTAATTTGGAATCTCTTGTCTCCCATTCACCTTGAAGTTGGTAAATTACTAACGCAGAATCTCCATATACTTCCAGTGACTTGATGTTTCATTCTATAGCTGCTCGGAGTCCCATGATACATGCCTCATACTATGCCATATTATTTGTACAATCATTATCCAATTTACATGTGAATGGATAATGATCTCCACCTGGGGACACCAAGACCGCTCCAATTCTATTACCCACAGCATTTGAGGCTCCATCAAAATTCAATTTCCAAAGTAATTTTTTGTAGTTTCCTCTTCAGTAGCTGCCACATACACTATCTCCTCGTTGGAGAAGTCAAAATTCAAGGGGTCATAATCTTCTAAAGCTCGACTGGCCAGAAAATCTGCTATTGCACTCCCTTTCACGGGTTTTTGACTCACGTAAATTATGTCAAATTCAGAAAGTAAAATTTTCCACCTAGCCATCCTTCCATTCAAGGCATTTTACTCCATCATATACTTTAAAGGATCCAACTTTGAGATCAACCAAGTCATATGGTACAACATGTATTGCATCAATCTCCGAGCTGTCCAAATCAGAGTACAACACAATTTTTCAATTGGCGAATATCTCAATTCACACTCAGTGAATTTCTTACTGAGGTAATATATCGCTCTTTCTTTTCTTCCTGATTTATCATGTTAACCAAGCACACATCCCATAAAGTTATCAAATACTGCTAAATACAGTATCAACAGCTTGTCTGAGCTTGGAGGTGATAACACTAGAGGACTCGACAAATATTTTTTAACTTTATCAAAAGCTCTCTGGCATTCATCATCTTATTCTCCAGGGTTATGCTTTTTAAGAAGACAAAATATGGGATTGCATTTCTCTGTTAATTGCAAAATAAACTGAGCAATGTAATTTAGTCTTCCTAGGAAGCCCCGAACTTCTTTTTGAGTGCGTAGTGGAGACAACTCTTGTATAGCCCGAACTTTGTCTGAATCAATCTCAATTCCTCTCTCACTGACCACAAAGCCCAACAGCTTTCCTGATCTAGCCCCAAAGGTACACTTGGTTGGATTAAGCTTTAGCTGAAATTTTCTCAATCTCATGAACAACTTTCTCAACACCTGGATGTATTCCGTTTCAGTTCGGGATTTGGCTATCATATCGTCAACATAAACTTCAATCTTCTTGTGCATCATCAGGATATGTCGACATATCTAAGGGCCATGGTAACCTTGTAGGGTACGTTCTGTTACAATGTCACCATGGCCCTTTGATATGTCGTTCCAGCATTCTTTAGTCCAAATGGCATCACCTTGTAACAGAACATACCCCATAAGGTTATAAAGGTAGTCTTTCCCATGTTCTCAGGATGCATCTTTATCTGATTATACCCCGAAAAACCATCCATGAAGGAAAATAACGAGTAGTTAGCCGTATTGTCCACTAGCTTATCAATGTGAGGCAAGGGGAAGTTGTCCTTTGGGCTAGCCTTATTTAGATCTCTATAGTCCACACACATTCTCACATTTATTTCTTTCTTAGGAACAGGCACAACATTAGCTACCCATTCTGAGTATTTGATCATCTGGAGGAATCCAGCATCAAATTGCTTTTTGACTTCTTCCTTTATTTTTAAGACAATATCTGGCCTCATTCTTCGAAGCTTCTACTGCACTGGCTTGCAGTCTTCTTTCATGGGAAGGCGATGTACTACAATATTAGTACTTAAATCGAGCATATACTGGTATGACCATGCAAAAACATTTTTGAATTCCTGAAGCAACCCAACAAGGTCTTGCTTTGTTTCTTCAGTTATGCATGTTCCAATTACAACTTTCCCCTCTTCTAAAGTCACCATGTCCACTACTTCTTTATGAGGTGAAATTTGCTTTTCCTTTTATTCTACCATTCTCTATAAGTCCGGAGATAAATCACAGTCTCTGTCATCTTCAAAGTCCTGAGATACCTTTAAACACATGTTTTGCTCAAATAGTGATTCTGAGTCAGCAACAGCGTCACTCGTGATATTGATATCCAGGGACCTATTATAGGTACAAAAAATATAAAAAAATGAATAAATTTGATAATTATTGTCTGTATGGTATGTTTATGAATGAAATAAAATAATGATTGAAGAAAGTCTAAAAAAGAATTAGGATAATTATTTAAATGGAAAGAAGAACACAATTGCTTGTGGAAAGAACGTTTACTCAAAATGATAGCAAAAAATGTACTTCACTGAAATAATGATGTTTGAACATGAGCCTATTTCACAAAGAAATCTTTATTGCCTCTAGGCTTAAAGCAACAAGTTTGTTTTGAATATTACTCTGAGTAAGCTTTAAAAATTACAGGAAGGTCTTCTGCAGTCCAATTGTCTAGAGCACTCCCAGGCTCATATGGACGAATATCTGACGAAATCCCCTCTTCAGTTGTTTTTTCAAATATGGCATTGATGTGCACATTTCCCGATACTCCTTCCATGTTTTCTTTCTCTGACATCCATCATTCAGGATAAATAATTCCTCCCGATACAAAATTCTTGGAGATGTATGGTATTATCATGGGCTCCCACTTAATTTCTCCACCACTCACACGTGCTCTTCTTCTTTCCTGCATTCTTTCCAATTCATTTTTTCCTTTCCTTGCATCTGGCTTGAACCCCAAACCAAAATGATTATGCTTGTCTTTCAACATCTCAATTCTTCCTTAAAGACATCTCCCAAGTCCCTTTCCTGGTAAAGCTCCACGTCCTGCCATCAATTGTAGACCCATCATCGTAGTTTTAGACATTTTTGGCTCCAGAATTTTACTTCCCTTAGTGATGAATGTTGCATTTACAAACTCCAAAGATCGAAAAGAACATTCAATAGCTTCATCACCTGTCTCTAAATATGGTGTGCCACTGCTTACAGCTGCAATAATGTCCTCTTCAGCATTTATTGTTATCAGCCGTCCTTCTGATACTATCTTTAACTTCTGATGTAATGATAAAGGCACTACCCTTGCCGAATGTATCCAAGGTCTCCCTAACATGCAGTTGTAAAAGGGTTTAATATCTATCACTAAGAAATCTACCTCATATGTAGTTGGGCCAATCAACAAAGGTATTTCTATTTTTCTCATGACTTTTCTTTCCGTGCCATCAAATGCTCGCACTATATTCTGACATCCTTTCATGTGTGAGCTATCCACAGGTAACCTGTTTAATGTGGACAAGGGAAATACATTCAATGCCGACCCATTGTCAACCAGAACCCCTAGCAATGTGTATCCTTTACATCTGGTAGTTATATGCAAAGCTTTGGTAGATCCCATTCCTCCTGGTGGTATCTCATCATCATTGAAGAAGATGAAGTTATCAGCACTTATGTTATTCACCAATCGATCCAACTTGTTGACAGAAATATCATTGGTCACATACGTCTCATTTAGTACTTTCATTAATGCACTTCAGTGTACCTCGGAGCTTAAGAGCAAAGCTAATATGGATATGCAGGCTGGCTGTTTATGCAACTGTTCCACCACACTGTACTCACTATGCTTCAGAAATTTCAGGAATTCCTTAGCTTCTTCTTCTCTTACTGGTTCATTAATAGGCACCCCATGTTTAACCACTTTTCCTCTCCTTTGTTTGACCATCAGATCTTTTCCTTTTACAGGCTCTGTTCGGGCATTTATCAAATTATATCGTTTTCCACTGCGTGTGTGAGAACCCATATTTTGATCCTCATTTAATGTGTTGACTGAACTCCCCTTTCCTGAGACTGCCACATTACAATCATAGTTCTAAGGGACCCTTTTGTTATCCTTGTAAAAAAAACTGTTGGCTTCTGAATTATAATCTTCGGTGTCATCTGAATTCCTGCTTTATTCTTAGGATGTGAAATAATGACCACAGGGCGATTGACTTTTGGGACGTTCATCGTGGAATCCGATGTGCATATATAACTTTCTTCCTTAGCCTCTTTATAAAATTCTATTTCCTTGTTGTCTAGCAAGCCCTGAATTAATGCTCTAAACTCTTCACATTCTTGAATTTCATGTCCCTCTTAATGGTAGAACTCACAATAACTCTTTATCTCATCACAATTTCCTTCTGAATTTGAAGTAACTAAACCCCTTCTTGCCATCTCCTTCCAGACTCGTTTCAAGGGAGTTTTTACTTCCATAATATCCACCTTAATTTTTTTCCCCTACTTCCATCTATCGCATTGACCCCATCGTCAGTATGATTAGGTAGCGGATTTTCTGTACTGGGCGCATTATCGAACTTCACAATGCCCATCTGAATAAATCTCTCAACCAGTTTCTTAAAAGTAGTACAATTTTCTATCGAATGCCCTACGATCCCCGCATGATACTCACATTGAGCATTGGCATCATACCATTTAGGGAATGGAGGTTGTAATGGCTTCAGATAAAAAGGTGCCACCATATATGCATCGAACAAACTTTGATATAATTTTTTATATGTCATGGGGATTGGAGTAAATTGAAGTTTCTCATTACTTTACTTTGCTCCAGATTCCTGCCTTGATAAGCCCTGACCAGCAGTTATCGCCTTTGATTGACTTACAGTAACAGACTTTGAATACCCCACGTTTGCATTGTTCACCTCATTTTCCTTTTTCAGCGAGGTAGACTTTTTGGCATTTTCTCCTGCATCTATCCTTCCATTTCTTATTGCATTCTCAATCATTTCTCCAGTCATTACCACATCTGCAAAACTTCTTGTGGCACTTCCTAACATGTGAGTTATGAACAGAGCTTTTAAAGTATTATAAAGAGCATCGTGGTTTCTTTCTCTAAGAGCGATGGTTGAACCTGGATGGCCACTTCTCTCCATCTCTACGCATATCGCTTGAAACTTTCATTTGGTTTCTTCTCCATATTTTGCAGAGTAATTCTATCATGAGTCATGTCTGTTACATGGCTATACTACTTCATGAATGCTTGTGCCAGATCTCTCCATGAACTAATTTTGTTTTGACTCAACTGATTGTACCATTTAGCTGCAACTCCAACCAAACTGTTTTGGAAGCAATGAATCAACAATTGATCGTTATTAACATACCCAGTCATTCTTCTGCAAAACATGGTAATATGAGCTTCAGGATAGCTCGTTCCATTATACTTCTCGAACTTGGGCATCTTGAACTTGTTTGGAAGTACTAAGTCTGGGACCAAACTCAAATGTTTTGCATCAATTCCAGGATGTCTATCAACACCTTCCATTGCCCTGATCTTTTCTTCCAACCATTTACACCGCTCCTCCAATTGTTTCTGTGATTCTGTCCTTGCCCTTTCTTCTTTCGCAACTTCATCCAAATCAGGTACCATTAGATTATTCGAATTATTACCAGGATTAAAACCTGAACCAGCTTGGAAATTTGTTGATATTGAAACCTCAGCCTAAAACTGTTGAGGCCTGATCGTAATAGATGGTTTCTGCGGATTAATCTCAGATTGTGTTTGCACATGTGTTAGAGTAAACCCAAGAGGATACTAAGGATCTTCATTATTTTCCCCAACATTATCCATAGAATCTTTCCCTTTATCCCTCCTTCTTACCAACAACTGGGACAATTGATTCATCATATCTCTTTGGGGCTCCATCATTTTTTCCTTCATCTCCTGCTGAATCTTAGCTAGTTGCTCTTGCATCTGTGATTGCATTTGTTATTTCATATCTCTTTGCATCTGCTCTAACTTTTCAAGTCTTTTGTCCATTGATTTAGTTTTTTTTCCTTGTACCGTAGTGATGTGTATTTGGTGTGTTTTTGTTGGTTTCCAGATTACTAAAATAATTTTTAATTAATTAGAATCTTTTTATGGCCTTTAATGCATATGATGTAATGTAATGCAAAGGAGGCATCAACTCTGATTCAATCATATTTAGAAAACTTTACTAGAAAACAAAATTATTTACATAAAACTGAGTTACAAATAAGACTTCGCCCTAATGCTCAAAGCTTTTATTTTCCTAAGCAGCGAAGCTAGCTCCTGTCCCCTATCTGACTCTAACTCATACTTCACACTTAATATGTCCGCTTGTACCGCCAAAATCAGCTACTTCCCGAATTTGTGTCACGGCTTCTCCTATAATGTAATCCCTGCTTCTAACTTGGTTTTGAAAGTGATGAAGCTGTCCCTTCCATTGTTCTTCATTTGTCTCCAAGAACTCGATCATCTTTTCACAACTTTGCAATGCTGCCTCTAATTCTTCTATTTTCCCTTTCATCTTTTTTATCTTGCTTAAGTTTGCTCTCAACTCCATCACAGAATTGTAATTCCGATACAGACAAAGAGATCTCTCAATTTCCGCTACTCTCGCCCTTAATTCAACTTGTTCATTTTTACTCTTTGACTTCATTTTTACTCTCTGACAAACTTTTCTCCGAAGCCTCATTTCGAGTTTGAACTTCCTGGAATTTCTTTTCCCATTGATCAGCCTTAGTCTTTTCTTCTCGAATTTCCTGTCGCCACTGCACTGAAGTTTTACCTAACCTAGCAGTCCTCATCGACAAGCGTAACTTCTTATAATCTATCTTCAAACCTTCTAGATCCTCCTCAACTTCATTCTTTCCTTTTCGTAACTTTTTTGCCTCTGACTTCTGAACCTCCTCATCTAATTTCAGGTGTATTTTTTCTTCCTCCAACTGCTCAATCATCTTCCCAAGCTTAGAACTCTTCTTCTCAAAGTCCTGTTTTATAATTTCCAACTCTGACGGGGCAACTTGTAATTGTTCCTCCATTGGTCAGGTGCTTTCTAAACTTGGTCTAGGAATATTATCATTGACCCTTTTCCTAAACCATCCATTGTACCTAGGTGTCGTCATAAAACCAATAGCCAACCTCTTCATCCAGCGAGTTTGCTTCTAGGTATCAGACATTTCCCAAACCTTCTTCCAATAATGGTCACCTTTATATGGGAATTCACACTGAGCAAGCCCGTAAGTCATGGGTATAAACTGCCTTGATTTATACTGCCTTAATGCAAGGAAAAGAGTATATCCAGTGGCTCTCCAAATTCCTGACAATGGTACCCAATCAACGTTCCCACATTGATACAGGATCTCATCAGGAACAATCCAAAAAGCTCTCCACTCTATGTCCCCCTCTTTGAGATTTTGAAGAATTTCCATCCATTTCTCCTCTGAAATATCATCTCTCCTTTACATAGCTACCTCGTCCTTTAATAGGGAATAACTTTCAAAGAAGACCCGGTAAGAAACCTTGTTCACTTTACAAAAATGCCCATGAAACCACACCATCAACAGTTGTGCACATCCAATAAATCTACCTTCGCCTGCCCTCTGACACATTCTCAAAGATCTGAACGTCTCAGCCAATATTGCAGGTACAGGTGTGATTCCCTTCTCAAGACAATCGAATAAATTAGTGACTGCTTCATCTACGTGCCTTAAAGCCTTAGGAAAAATCACCAAACCATAGATGCTTAAGGCGAAAATATCGACCCTCTTCCTTTCATCCGAATATGTTAAAATCAAATCTCTCAAATTCTCTCAAGGAATACATTTACTATCCCTCTTTTGTTGAATTTGAGCAGTAACCCAAAGCTCTCTCATCCCCGAAATATTCATCAATTTCTTCACAAAAGTTGGGCCATTAAAAACCCTAGCATAAGCTTTTCTGACTTGAATTTTTGGGCATCTCAGCAAGGTAGTATATTCCTCCACAGTGGGTACCAAGTCTACTTCTCCAAAAGTGAAACAATTGTAGGCAGAATTCTAAAATTAAGCCATAACTCGGAACAAATGCTTGTCCACCTTAATATCAAGCAAGTAGGGTATATCACCATAACTTTGATAGAACAACTGTTTAGTTCCCTCATCCCGATGAGCCCATATAGCTCTCAATTCTTGCAACTCATTCTATGTTACATTAATGCGAGTGAAGTTCTACAATCCTGATGTATATCCTTCTGCTAGGCTATCCCCTTTCTCTGATTGTAACTGCTCTGACCATGCACGGACTGCCGTATTATCCTCAACTTTATCAAGAAATTCATTCTCCATGTTAAATCTTCTAACTTAGTAATCGAATACGAATCAACACCTCCTTTAGTATGCAATGTTATGCAAAACACAGTCAAAACAAAACACAACAAGTCAATATTAAATATAAGTGATAAAATACAAGCAAAATAAAGATAATCAAAACACATATATGGGCAACTACTAAGGCTTAACACAGCTCTACCTAAGGATAGCTCTTAAAGTTCACTATATGTTATTCGGTTCTAAAGAAAAACTACCTAAACTAGCAGATTCCTCAATCCTCACCTATTATAGGCTCATATGGATCGAGTTCGGTTTAGAGGAATACATTTCCTTATGACCATGCGGAGATGAAAATCTCACGAAATCATAGGTACAGATGTATCCGGAAAGTAATCCACTAGCCCATGCGGAGGTGAAAACCTCATGAAAGCATAGTTTTTTACTCCCACTTAACAGGTGTGACCACGACGATCATGCAATGCAATGCAATATTATTCTACAAGACTTGGACCACACAATCATACAAACGAATGCAACAAAGAATCATGATTTTCAAATTAAATTTCCAATTTAGACAAAAGGACAACAGATAATCAATTTTATGGCTTGACTCTCTTGTTCAATCCCCAGTGGAGTCGCCAAGCTGTCGAAACCATTTTTTTATTTTAGAAAAAATAGGGATCGGCTTTTAAAACAAAATGTGGAGTCGCCACAAATCTTTTTGTTTAGGTGTGATTGGATCACCTAATAAAACCTTTTATTCCATTTAATTCAATTTAGGTCTACGTAAATTTATCAAATAATTTCCCAAATAGAATCTAAAACAAATGAACTAGATAGTTGGACCTAATTGTAAAAGTCTTAAAAACACAAAAAATTCAAGAAAAGAGCAAGAGTTGAACTCACATGGTGTAAAAATATGAAAAACTAGCTTTTTAGAGACTCTTCTATGGTGTTTTTGGCTGAATATTGATGAAGAAATGTCTAGATTTTCAATTTAGTCATTGTTTTAATTTTACCCTAATTTCCCAAATAACCATTTTACCCCAAATTTATCCAATTTCAAGATTTTTTTCTCTGCATGTGCTGTTTCAGCCTTCTAATAAGTGTCTAATTACCTTTTTGGTCGTTCCTTATTCACCACTTAAGCTGTTTAATCGCTATTTCTTTTATTAGTAAGTTTTACACCTTTTTTAATTTAGTCCTTTTTAATTAATTAACTATCAAAATGTTAAAATTTTCTAACGAAACTTTAATACTAACTTAATGACACTCTTTAAATATTTATAAAAATATTTATGGCTCGGTTTATTAAATCGAGCTCTCAATTCCTCATTTTCGAAACCATTTTACCTAATAATTCCTTCTAAAACATAAATCACCAATTCAAAAATATTTCTAAAATCACACTTGACTCATAAATAATAAATAATAAAATTTTCAAACTCACTCGTCATATTTAGTGGTCTCAAACCACTGTTTCCGACACCACTGAAAATTTAGTCACATGAATACTGGTAGTGTTTCCTTTGTTCGTTAATGTTACACGTAGTCGACCCTGTTTTCACATTTTTTCATTTTTTTCTTAAAACTTCTATTTATTTTAAATTAGTCCCAATTTGCTTTTAAGCTATTTCTAGAGCTTTGAAAGCTCGATTTAAGACCCAAAATTGAGTGATCTCTTTTATATTGAATATAACTTGTAATTATGGAATTGAATTGATTATTGAATGTAAATCGTATTAACTATTTCAGCTTGACTGGTAACATTCGGTATCCTATTCTGGCAATAGAAACGGGATATGGGTGTTACAACTATTGCTATCACCCTTCTTCCCATTCCACTTCTGATCCTCTACTCCTTCACCCTGCTACACCTTAGCCTTTAATGCTCCTTCTATGCTTCCTTCCTGTAAAGCATTGATCAACTCCACTACTCTCAGTTGAGTCAAGTCCTTGATGTTCTCCAAAAAGGCAACTGTTGCTTCATACTTAGGCACAAAGACTGATATTTTCTACACAAGTCTACAATCAATGAGATCAGTCTCGAGAACCCTTACCTTGTTAGCAATATCCACAGCTTGTAAGAGTATTCTTTGATTGACTCAGACTCCTTCATCTATAGCCTCTCGAACTCTCTGATCAAGTCCAACACCTTTAGGCTCTTGATCCTATCATCTCATTGATATTCAACCTTGAGGTAGCCCTATATCTCCTTTTCTAATTCAATAGTCATAATTCTATTGAATATGGCTAGTGAAATCGAAACATAAAGGTAAGCATTTGCATATACCTTCCCGATGGCTCTCTCCTTGTGCATTTTGATCTGGTTCATAGTTGGATTGCTAGGAAGTGGAGTCACCTCATAGTCTTCCAATAGCTTCCCAACAATTATAACCCTCCATGTATATTTGCATTCTCATAGCCTATGCTTGATAGTTCTTTCCATCAAACATGGGTGGGGCTAAGACAGACAGGTTACTTGATCCTAATTCCATTTTCCTTAATACCTTACGAGTGTATCTCTCGATTTTTCTCTCAGAACTCTCACAAAATTTTTCTTGCAGGTCTATCAAGAAAAAGAGCTTTGATACCATTATTAGTTTAGCAAAGAACTAACAAAAGCATAGAAAAATAAGAATGAAAGAGATGATTGAATTCATTAACCAAGAAGCCCTTATATACATGTCTCAAGTAACAACCTCAACCAAATTTTAATTTTCTACTCCTACTAACAATCTAACAACTCCTACTAATAAGCTAAGAAATCTCCCTAGGACTCAATCTTATTAATAAAAAAAACTTTACAGCCCTTAAGACACTAACAAATTTGCATAATATAATTTGGTGTGGCTGATATGATAGCTTTGATAAGAACTTCACGCCTCGCATAAAATAAAAATTTTGCTTTCCAACTTTTAATTTGGTTGGTGATGTTCTCCTTCAGAAATGATAAAGATTATATTTTTCCTTTTCCCCAAATTGATGGTAGACCCAAGTATTTCGATCTCTCGTCCATAGGAGCTATTCCAAGATCACTAAGAATATGACTTTGAGTATGGGATAAGTGTTGGGGGAGAAAAGCACTGGTAATTTCTACAAGTTCATAGGTTGCCCACTTTCCCCTTTCGAGGATGTCAATGTAATGATAAAGAGCAGTAGTATTTTAAAAAAAAATCTTCCAAGCCAAATAGAAGACAGTCACCTGCGAACAATAAATGAGTCACTGGTGGACATCCAGGCATGATACGAACTTCTTCAATCAAGCTTGAATTTTCTGCCTTGTCAATAAGGTTTGAAAGCACATTTGCAACCATATTAAAGAGTGCCAAAGATAAATAATCTCCTTGGCATAACCCTCTTTCAAGTTCAGTTTCCCTACGTTTGCAGAGTCTAACTTAGTGAGAAATATCCACTATCTTCAATACTTACAACAAGTGAACCTAAATCTATCATACCTCGTGGCAATTTCCTCACTTTTGTATTCTAGAAGGCTAATACTTTCACCACTAAGATCACCCATGTAAACTTAGCATGTAAAACCGCAACGCATGTTTTACAATAAAATGCACTCTCACAAATAATGTTCCTCACTTGAACAGATTAAATGCTCTCTAATCTTCGTGCAATAACCTACAAAAATCTTTCAATTATATAGAGATTTCAAAACTTGCTGACATAAGGAAGATCTATATCAATCCCTATTAAATAACAACTAAACTAGCTAAATGCAATAAAATAATAATAAGCAAGGTAAAAAGGACTCTTGCAGGGACGAAACCAAAATAAATTTTAAAGGGGGCGAATGAAATTTTAATTTTTTTTATAGTCTATATCTTTATAATTTTTAAAAAATTAAATTAAATTTTTATAATTTTAGGGGGGGCTAAAGTGTAATTTTACCTTTACTAATTTGAAATTTTAAAAAAATTTAAGGGCTTAAAAATAATTTTCCATTTTTGGGGGGGCCAGGGCCCTTGCCAGCCCTGCTCAATTCGCCTCTAGACTCTTGGCAGCTAAGATATCCACATTCCAATCCAATCTAATTGATTCAATAAGCAAGATTCAATCTGATTCTCCAAATATGTTTCCTCAAGTGATATCATTTTCCTTAACGGGTTAAATGTACTCTACAATATCAACATAGTCCGAAAATTTAGTTTAATAAATTGTCAAATCTCATAAGTATAAAAAAAATTGTCTATTTTATAGAAGTGCTTCAAGAAATGAACACTTCTTTAAACACAATTATAGCATATTTTTCTACACTTTTTTCCTTTTACTTTGTTGTTGTCCTTGCTATGAGATTTGATGATCTCATTTTGTATTGATTTTATCCGTGTGGAAATTTCTTTTCGAACAAAAATCAAAAGATAATTCCTCTACGTTCCCTATCACATCCTAGTTTAAGCTTTGTTCAGACAAGGATGATATGATAAATTAATGATTTCATAAATCTGAAGTTTATTCCTCTGCATTGCCTATCACATCCTAATGTTTATATTTATCACCTCACAGTTTTCTAATTAATTAGTAAAAACAATATTAGTTGGATTCTACTTTAGATGATAGGACGTGTTCAAAATGAATTGGATGTCTCCGTTTCCACTTCTGTTTCATTTAAACCTCAACAAGGACAATGAATCTTAAGCTGAACTTTAATTACTTCATATAACTACTTTTAAATTTTAATTTTTTTTTTGTATTTTTAATTTACGACCTCTTTTATTAATAATGATTTCCCTTTTTGAATAGTTGATACGGTGAAGTAGATTTTGCTCCGTGACTCCTATTAATCAGGTAAAAAGTTAGTGTGGTTAGTGCTAGATTTTAGTAGTTTAATCAGATCAAGTTATATTTCTATCATTTTGGGTAGAAAATTACAGTAATAATTTAGAGTTCTGTTTAGCCAGAGCTTATCTGAGGAAATAAAGCCGCAAATTTGTTATATGAAAGGAATCAAATGTCATGCCACTTTTTTTAGGGTAATGTCACTGGTAGGGCCATAAACCCTGCCCTGCTTTTATGCCCATATTTCATGACAGCACAAAAATATCTTCTGCAATCTCAAAGATGCTACCACTAAACTTTCTGTTTGAAAAGATGAAAAAAGGTAACGAAACGTGTTCCTCTTTTGATTAAACCTCGGATTTATTAGTCTGGTGATAAATTGAATATCAAATATGTTATTAAAACAGGATTAGACAAGAAGCTTCCCCAAAATAAGGGTCTCTGGATTATTATCTGTGTCTTGTCTATAATTGAAATTAACTTTGAGGTGGGAAATGAGATTGAAAACTAAACCTTGATTCACAAGTTGATATTGTATTACATATACACAACAGTTCACACAAACACAAATTTGATATTCCCTCAATACAGTTCACAACATAACCTGCTATCTTACAAATCTTTCAGCTTATACTTATCTTCTCTTTAGTGTTTTCATGAGAAGTAGTAGCCTCCCCCGTATGATGAGAAATTAAGGTAAGTTACTTTGAGTTGAGGCATAGTTGTTGACGAGAGCCAGGGCATTGCTTGTCAAATGTGTAATTTTAACAATCCTTTTCCTTACCATAGTCTTTACATTTCCATTCATGGACTTTCCTGCAAATCCATCCATGCAAGTATCTTCATCTGTCAGCGCTGCACTAACCCAAGTTTGAATATCACTCATTGTAAGCGCAAAATTTGAGCGGCTAACGTGACCAAGTTCCTCTATAGACTGTTGAAGCTCATCAACAGAGTCACCGATCACCTCAATGCAATCTGCCATGGCAGCAGCTACCCTAGGCCTCAAACCGTGGATTCTAGAGATCTTCACCATCAACCTTGAAGTTGATTTGCTGGCCTTGAGGGTAACATTGAGGGCAGTATCCACTAACAATCTGGGGCTGGTGTTGATTTTGTTTGCGTAGATCGAGAGTGAGCGATAGCACAGTCTGGGATAAGTTGTGGAGCTGCATGAAGATTTGATGTACTCAATGTTTCTTTGGTTGTCAAATGGTGCATCAACTAAGCTCAAGACCATGTTAGTAGTGAATTGAAGGGTAATAAGCAGGATTGGGATAACCTTCCAATGGCGTAAAGATGAAACTTCCATTTTCTCTCTCCCTCTCTCTCGTTTATGATTTTAGAGATGGGAGAACAGGGTCGATTTATAGATAGTCCAAATTTTTTGTGGTTCCCACAAATGGATGGACAAGCCTCATATTAAGGGGAATAACAAAACAAGGGTTTAGCCCCTCAATTTTTTTCAAAAAAAAATTAAATCTTTTTTTTTCAAGCACTCAAATTTTTAAAATATATTAAAAACCCTCAAATTTAAAAAAAAAAGTAATTAATCCCTTATTTTTTTCTTTTCTCTTTTGCACTTAATTGGGCACTTAAACTACCAAAATGTATCAAAAAAGCCTTTTTTAACGTTGACCGTTAAAATTAACTGTCTTAAGTTTTTTTCAATTAAAGCCACAATGTATCACAACCATGGCGTGACATGTAACAAAAAATGATAAAAATAAAAATCAATAAAAGTTAGAAAAATTATTAAATTTTAATAAAAATATTAAAATATTAAAATTAGAAAAAATTATAAAATTGTAGAAAATTTATAAAATTGTAAAAAATATAAAATTGTAAAAAATATAAAATATATAGAAATATAAAAAATTATAAAATTTTATAAAGTCGTAAGAAAATTATAAAAATGTAAAAATTATAAAATTCATAAAAAATTATAAAATTTATTGTACCAAAAGAAACATTTTAAAATTTTTCCATAAACTTTATTGATTTTTATTTGTTATCATTTTTCGCCACATATTACATTGTGTTGCGACAAGTGATGGCTTTAACTGAAAAAATTGGGGCTTTAACTTTAACAGTCAACAGTTAAAGTTAATGGTTAAAGGGCATTTTAACTTTAACAGTCAACAGTTAAAACTAATGGTTAAAGGGCATTTTTATGCATTTTATAATTTTTTTATTTTTTTACGATATTTATACTTTTTTTCTAATTTATAATAAATTTTATATATTTTTTATTTTTATTAATATTTAATATTTTTAGTTTTTTATAATTATTTTGCCACATGTCACGTCGTGGTTGTGGCATGGGATGACTTTAATTGAAAAAAATTAGGGGCAATTAACTTTAGTGATCAACTGTTAAAGTTAACGGTCAAAGGGCATTTTTTATGCATTTTGACAATTCAAGTACCCAATTTAGTGCAAAAAAAATGTAGGGGTTTAATTGCATTTTTTGTAAAAGCTTGAGAGCATTTTTAATGCATTTTAAAAGTGCAAGTACCTAATTGAGTGTCAAAAAAAAAGTAAGGACTTAATTACTTTTTTTAAAAAAATTTGAGAGTTTTTTTACACCTTTAAACCTAAGACAGGAAAAGATGCTTATAAACCATTAAAATCAATATTACACTATGTCCCAAGTGGAATAGTAAAGAATTTATGATTAAGGTTTTAGTTAAAATCAATTTCAAAGTTTTAAATTTGAGCCTAAACAATCTCAATCTTTTATTTTAAAAAAATTAATATATTACTTGATACTTATATTTAGTTTGAATGTTCAATTTGGTATTTAAGCTTTTTCTCAATTCGGTATTTGAATTTAGCTTCAATATTTAATTTGATACCTTTTTTTTTTTTAACTTGATACTTGAGTATTTCTTTGTCCAGTACAAGTATCTAAGTTTGACTTCAGTTTTCAAATTTAATACTTGTGTTTTTCTTTTGTTTTAATTAAGTATTTATATTTTTTACTAGAAAACACATATCAAATATTTATTAAGTCATATGATACTATTTAATTTGGATATTAAAATCAACATTGAAACCGAAGATACTTAAATTTAAGATTAAAATCAGGTATAAATTCCAAACGGTATATTTAATTTAATAGAAAGTGAATTGCAAGGTTAAAAGAAACAAAGAAGTCACTATAGACAAACAATGATCAAATCTAGGATAAAGACTCCGTAACAAATGAAGGAAAAAGACAAATATTGTGTCAAGGTCGTAGGATGCTATTCTTGAATAAACCAAGGTAGAAAAAAAGGAATCCACCATGGAATTAATTGGGAAATGGACTGACATGAGATACCAAAACATTTGGAGTTTGTGGAATTGATATTGCTTACCCTAAGGTCTAAACTGATTGAGGTGTCACTTAGGAATAGGATGAAGATTGGATTGAGATAAATGACCCAAAATCCATTGGAAAAGACATTAATTTAATGATTTGATTTGTCACAAGTTATCCACCACAATATTTTGGTTGCTATTTCAAATAGTGGCCAAAGTTGCTCCTTTTTTGGTCATAAAACAGAGGTGAAAGTTGATTGAAATGATTGCTTCATGCATATTTCGGTTTCGTCCTTGTAGCTTGTTTTAGTTGAGCTGTTGTAATAAACGGAATCAGACGTCTCCTTCGTCACCGTATGAATTGAAATTTGACGTTCATTTCGCGAATGTATGCGTCAAAACAATTGTTAGTTATCAACACTGAAACCCTTTCAATTGAATTTCCTTTGAATCGAGTTGGACAACCCGATTTCCAAAAACTTTGATTTTATAAATATCAAATGATTTTTTCAAGAGCAAGATAAGCGAGGGTGGCATAGTGAATTTTAACTTTGCTTATGTCATATGTTTTTCATTCGGATCAAATAATAATCTTTAAGATATTATAATAATAGAAATAATGTACAATTTGATATATAATATTTGATTTGGTGTAATTATATATATGAAATTTTGATTGTGGTTCAAATGTTTACATAAAATTTTAATTTTGATTCAATCATATACATTTAAAGAAATAAATAATCAATTTATATATTTATTTTATATTAAATAAATATATTTATTTTTATGTGTAATATATAAACATAGAATAATTCTATATTAGTAATTGTTTTAATAGTGTAAGAGAATTACACCAAATCAAAATTTCATGTATAAGTCGATTGAGTCTTAGCTTAGTTGGCATCAGCATTGTTGCCAATGCAGTATGACGTGAGTTTGAGTGCGCTGAATCGCATTATCCTTTTATTTAAGGGTTGATGAGTGGCTATGAGTAGTTTTAAACAATGTATTAAAAAATAAATACTAGAAATCATGATGCTGCACTCATATGAAAAAAATTAAATCGAAAAAATTTCATGTATAAAATTACACGAAATTAAAATTCATGTATAAAATTACACATTCAACTGAAGTTTATGCATAATTTTGAAATTTATCCCAAACATAAATGAAAATAGTAGTGAAATTTAAACTTTGATGATTTTTTTACTGCTACTTGTATAAAAATATATAAATGTTGATAAAAGCTTCAAACAATAATTAAAATTTAAATGAAAAATAATGAAATTCGAATTTTTTATGATTTCAACTATTAAATGAATAAAAACATCTAAATGTTGAGTCTTAATGCTTCTATTTTATAGCAATAAATTTTAATTTTATATTATTTAGTTGAAATATCAGTAAAAGTTTTATTCAAATTTGAATAATTTAAATTATAGTGAAGTCTAATTTAACACGAATATGAATGTAATTTTAGGTTCAATAAAATATTTTTAATACTCAAAATATAATAATAAAATATATTTTAGTGGCCATTTAATAATATATTATATAATAGAGGATATTTTTGTCAATTCAAAAAAAATTCCAAACTCATGCTTTTATGTATGTTAGTTTCTCAAGTCGCATGTGATGCATGTGATATTATGTATTTATTTTAAATTTATTAAATAATATATTTTACTTCATATAATTATTGTAAAACAATATTATTCAAAATAATAAACATTTTTAGAACATAACAATTATTTTAGTATTTCAATTTATAAAATATAAAATTCCAAATCATAGTTATAACATATCAATTTTAAAAAGTATATGTAAGAGTCACAGGCCACGAATCAAACCCCGTGACCATTGTACACAGAAAGTCCTATAAAGGTCAACTTATTAAATAGGGCCCACTTGACCCACATGAACTGGCCCAATTCGTGGAACCCATAGAGAAGCCCGTCTACTTGAAACTTTGGTGGTCTAGTTAAACACTCTAATAAAACTAGAGTTAACAAGGTAAATGGGTAAATCCTAAAGGGATAAGATTGTATAGAGCTTAAATCATTTATGACTCTCGATTGTAGATAGGCCCTAATCTTGATCGTCGATATAACTCAATTTGTACTGTTAGTTTTGAGGGAGCTCAACTATAAATAGAGGTCTTCCCCGTCATTTGTAATTACTTCACTTCATTCGCAGTTGGAATATGTTTGAGAACATTTACTCAAATAGTAGATGTGTTATTTTCCTTCGGCTTTTCTATTCTTTGTTGCCTTTCGATTCAAGTTTGCTTCCACTATAATTCGGTGCCTTAAAGAAATTGTACGAGAATTCTCACTTTTGCAAGAGTGAGGCTAATTTAGGCGTATTTGAAGAGAAAGAATTGCCTAAGGCCGCGTGGATTGCAAGAAGAAAGGACTAGCCCCGTGACAATTGGTATTAGAGTTAAGACTGCAAAGACACCGTTCCAGATGTCAAAAAGAGGAGACGAGCAAAATGTCCCGATAGAGACCTATAAGAGGTCCAAGAAAAAAAGCAGATTGAAGGATATGTTGTCGGCTTTGAAAAGTTGTATAGTCCATTTCGAGGTATCCGTGGGGGAAGTGAAGGAAACATTCGAGGTAGTGGAGATACACACTGATAAGTTAGACCCAATGAGAGAGCAGTTCAAAAAATATATGGTGAAAGCCCTTAGTTCCAATGGACGTAGGTGGAAGCACTCATCAATACTACTGTGGGTAAGCTAACAAAAAAGAAAGATGCTCTTGAAGCTGGGATAACAGTTATGAAGGAAGAAAATGAAGCCACAGTGACAAATTTGAACGCAAAAATCAAGGAGCTCGAGGGAGAGCTTGCTATAGGTAAAGAGGTGTTGAGTGCAACATTAAACTAAGATATTGATGTCCCCAAATCAGAGAAGTTTAAGGGAGAAATGTCCACGAGGGAAGTGGAAAACTTCTTGTAGGAGATGGAACATTACTTCCATACTGTGGGCATCAAAGATGATGATGCTAAGGAAAATATTATTGCTCGTTTTTACTAATTTTGCTCTTCTTTGGTAGAGGTGGATGTGGAGGTGGAGGTCCGCAGATGAAAAGCGTGGTCAAGCTGCGACTGAGGGTTGGTGAAGTTCCAGAATGTAACACCCCATACTCGACCCGAACATCGGGTCAAGCACCAAGATGCTACATTCATCGCCAAAGCAACTACGAAAATTTTGTATTACTAAGATGTTGTAATTACATTCAGAATATAAAACTTTGTCTTTAACACACTTAGGAAATATTTCCTTTGTTATTTTAGCTCTAAGTATCAGTACTTTCTTAAAGGTATTGGTACCTAACTTCAAGTACCGATACCTCTATCCTAGTATCGATACCAATTTGAACTTCAAAGTTTAGAAAAATTCAAATTAAATCATAAGTATCGATACCCTACTCAAAGTATCAATACCTTACTCTAAGTATCGATACTATGCCCCTAGTATCGATACCAAAATATGGTTCGATGTTCTAAAATATGAGAAATTTCATTCTTGGTTTATTTATATCTTTATAGCCTAACTTCTCACAGTTATTACAAAATAATCCTTTATGTTCAAAATACTAATTTTATTATTAAAGGTCATTATCAAATTATGCATCCATTGAACATATGTTATTTTCTTATTAAATCTCGTTTTTATGTTATATATACCAAAGTTTATAAAATTAACACAATTATCGAAGTTTTACAGTTAAATTCATTAGGGAACTTGCATTTACAAAATTAGTATACTCTTTCTACGTACCATACCATTATTAATCAATTTTACCATTAGAATTTCCTTAACTCATTTTGTAACAATTTCTCTATTTGTACTTCAACAATATGTTTGAACTCCTTCTACGTATTAGCAAATCTATAATTTATAACGATTTCTTAACATTATAACTCAATTATTATTTTGCCTCCTCCTTCTCTTCAATCCCCATCTTATATGTGCATGTAAAAATTTTTTTCCTTTAGTTTTAGATGCTTATATGTAACATTAATTATTTTTTCTCTATTTACACATATACTTTTAACAAAGTTGTCTTCTTGAGTAATAGTTACTAAATTATTTATATCTTGACCTTAAAAATCCAAAATTAAGATCCTTTTTTTTTTTGAAACTAGAATAAATGAATTTTTTTTTACCATAAAAATTTCAGAATTTATACATAAGCCAATAAATACATTTTGTTTTTCAAATCTTCCTCAGTTCTGCTACTAGGTATCTCTGAATCTTCTTCACAAAAAAATAAATATCTTTCAGTACAAGACTCGTATTATGTTTTCGTTTGTTTCCATTGAAAATAGACTTATCACTATTTTAGTCATAAAAATTTCATCACCTAAAAATTGTTTTACAATTTATAATGATTTTTTAAAGTCAGAACAAGGCAACCCAGAATTATTATAACCTTGTCTCACAAAATTTATTATATCTCACAATATACAATTTCATTACAAGTATTGTTTCTTCTATGCAAAACTAGACTCATTAACATTTAATTTCATATTTTATTCAACCTATAACTCAATTTTTACAATTTTTATGAATTTTCAAAATCAAGTCACTTTTATTGTCCGTAAACTATTTTAGTTGAAACATTTCCTTTCCCATGGTTCTTTTGTACTAAATTTAATTTAATCATATGTATTTATTATGCTTTTGAGTATTATTCAATTAAATCCTTAAAATCACATATTATTAGCCAATATTTTTATCACAACTTCTCTTATTTCAACTATAAACTTTACAACTTTATAATTTAGTCCTTAGCATCATAAGAATTGATCATTTAATATTATTTCACTATAATATCACTTTGTAATTTATCCTCTAACACATAACAAATAATTCACAATATTTATCATAATATTTTATTTAAATAATAAAATTTTGTACACTTTACAATTTAGTCCCTATTATCATGAATACAAGTTAACTTGGAAATTTCGTCACACAATCACTTTTCTTATCATCATTATTTCACCACGCTTAATTTATACTCTCTCTTCAACCATTCAATTCCTTATAATCAATTTCATATACTTTACAATTTAGTCCTTTTTTTACTATTCAATGTATCAACTTAATTTCATGCATGATACTTGTGTCACAGGGCTAGAACTTTCATCTCCTGTTCCGTGCAACCTTAAGCAATCCATTTGTTCCCAACTCGCCTAAGTCAACCTAACCACCACAAGTGAGGATTCCTTTAGAATTCTTCCAAGGCACCAATTTATATAGCAAGTAATTATGCCAAAAGAAAGCTCAGAACAATAGAAAGCTAAAGAAAACTATGCACGAGAGGTGTTTGAGTAAATGCTCTCAATTGTATTACTTTCTCTCAAAGGATATAAGAAAAAATCAAAAAATGAAGTGAGCTACAAGTGAGGGGGAGGCTCTCTATTTATAGTTGAGCTCCCCCAAAACCGACGGTTAAGATCAAGTTATATCGACTGACGAGATTAGTCTATCCCTTAAATCTAGGGATTTACAAGATCACATAATCAAATCAAACCTAATCTTATAAAATATGATACCCCTCAATCTTCTAATATTAGTTTCCTTATTTACCAAGGTAGCTTGTCTTTCCAAATCAGCATCATTGGGCCACCCAGGCTTTAATTTGACAAGCTTCTCCAATACTTCATTGAATCGGGCTAGTTCTAGTGGGCCAAATAATCCTCATGTCAATGATAGACCTCTAAGGGATGCATTGTGTGCAATGGTCACGGGCTTTGAACTGTGGCCTATGACACTTGCACATTCATAATTAATTCAACTATTTAGCATTCTCTACACTTAGATTAAAACTAAATAAAGTAAAATTCTTTAATCTATTCACTTTCTCTTTAATCTATTCACTTTCTCTTCAACTTTCTTCGATTCCAACTCCAATTTCTTACTTCCAAGATGATATTCTAACTCTCTAGTATCTCCACTTCACTTCTCGTTTCGGGTGACTAAGGAAATTATAAAGAAATTTGGGAGAAAAAGTGGGATTTCATGGTAAATGATTAAGTTGTAACAAAATAAAACCCCTTTCTCCTATATATATAGTAACGTGAGATGCATAGGAAGATGGAAGAATTTTATTCATTTCTCTACAAAAATATCTCATTATTTTTAACCAATTAAAATATTAAATATCTTGTAATAAAATATTAATTAAATAATCAACCAATTATTTTCCAACACTGTTCATCCATCATCATTACAACAAATAGTTATCTATTTTAAGTAATTTTCATTTTACCCTTCATATTTCTTAAAAATTCGATCATTGAGTCATCATTCACTTTTGGTAAAATTATGATTTAATCCCTCATATTTCTTCCACTTTATTCAATTTAGCCCTTGCACTCCTATTTCATGTCTTAATGAATTGGGTTATTTCAATTTTGATCTTTTAACGTTTCTCATATTCACACTTTAACCCTTTGAATTCTAAATAACTGTACTCGTGTCTCAAAACTTTTGATATTTTTATAATCTAGTCTCTACCTCAAATTAACATGTCACATCATACCTCTTAACTCAAAACTTTCTTTGACATCACTTACCCTTCTCTTTTATCATCTTTACATCTCATTTTACTGGGAAATCAATTATAAATTATTTAATTTAATACTACTAATATATCAATTTTAAGGGTGTTACATAGAATGAGTTCAAGGAGCAGTTTTACCCCCAATATGCCAATAAGGAGACTCAAGCTAAGTTGTGTCGGTTTTCGTAAAAAGGCAGAATCATGAATTTGAGTGAGAATGAAGCATTCTTCTTTTTCCTGGATGGGCTGATGTAACAGACCGGTTTAGACCCTAATCGAAACAATGGTTTTGGGACCATAAATTCGAGTCAAAAAAATATTTTAATATTATTTTGTGTTTACAACATGATATGTGATATGTGTGAAAATTTTATCATTTGTGTGCTCGATTTTATAAAAGGACTTAATCTTGTAAAATGTAAAAGTGGCTAGCTATTTGTTAAAGTGCTACATTGTTATGGCTCTTATAATGTGGGGTCCTTATGATGTAATTTAGCCATTAGAAATATGCATGGACATTTATGGACACCATTAAGTGAATTATAAGTTAAATAGACAAGAGTAAACTAGTAAATTATGCATAAAATTAAAGATGAATGTTATCATCTTGTTTTTGCCGAAAGTGAATAAGGAAAGGAAGCTATTTTTTAAGCTTTAGGGTTCGGCCCTTGTTCTTTTTAATTTAGGTATGAATTTTGTTCGGTTTTTGATGATTTTTACGTTTTTGTGACCGTTGCTTCGTGTTCTAGCTAGCCCATGCTTGAATTTTTGAATTGGTTGTGGATTTTGTGATTTGCCATTATTGATAGCTTGAGATTTTTGTGGTTTTATGTTGAAAAATAAATCTTTGTTGATAGATTATTATGTTTAATTTAGTGATTTTTTATAAAAATGTGTATTAAGGATTAAATTATGAAATTTAAAAATTGACGGGTCAAAATGTGAAATAAATAAAAGTTATGGGCTTATATGAACTAAGAGAATATTCATCCAAGCATGTGTATAAGGAAATTTTGTGAATTCTACGTATTTATGAAATAGGGACTAAAATGAATAAATGTGAAACTTTAGGGGCTAAAGTGAAAAAATGCTCAAATATGTGTCTATGGATGAAATTGAGTGTGTTGATGAATAAAAGGGTTAATTTTGAATGTATTTAGATCAAAAAAAGAGGAAATCAGATTTGGATCGGGGGAAGTCAAAAGTTGACGAATAGTCGATCCAGTTCGTTTAACCCGAATACGAGGTAAGTTCATATGAAAATAAAAGTATTTGAATTGATTTACTTATGCTTGTATGATATTGAATTGTAATGAATGGCTATGGAAGATGAATATGTGAAATTGAGAAAGCATTGACAGTGTTACGACGTCTGAAAGTCCCATACGAACCATAGGAATAGAACAGGATACATATGTCATGACATAGGATTCCGAGATGTGATATCGTGTAAGACCATGTCTGGGACATTGGCATCAATTTAAGATTTACATGTAAGACCATGTCTGGGGCATTGGCATCGTATATGATTTCGTGTAAGATCCTGTCTAGGACAGTGGCATCGATATTTGATATCATGTAAGACCATATCTGG
This sequence comes from Gossypium arboreum, assembly GCF_025698485.1. Lineage (NCBI taxonomy): Eukaryota > Viridiplantae > Streptophyta > Magnoliopsida > Malvales > Malvaceae > Gossypium > Gossypium arboreum. The sequence continues at coordinate 11,771,686 of NC_069077.1, forward strand.
GATATGGCATTATACTAGTTTTACGAGTTATCCGAGTATCCTTATTGATTCCAAATGGTTCAACAGGCATTATCGAGAAAGGAATTAATATGATAATGAGTATTTGATTCAGGTATGTATGAAATGTATATGTTATTCAAGAATGAAAGGTGAGTATGTTTCAATGATGACATGTGAATTACATAAGAATGAAATGTGATTATATGCAAGTTTACTATGAAAAAGTGAATTAGATGTGATTTATGAAGTGCAATTGTGAATTGTATGATCTTTCTATGGCTGAATTGGTTTAAGTTTATCTCATGTGTTATGATTATTTGTATATGGCTTACTAAGCTTTTGAAAGCTTACTTGGTGTGTCTTTTCGTTTGTTTTTAGATTATCAAAGCTACCGCGAGCTCGGAGATCATTGTGGATCGTCATCACACTATCAAATAATATTTTGGCACCTTTTGAAGTTGTATATGTTAACGTATGGCATGTATAGGCTAGGGATTTATAATATGTTTGAGATGTGAAAATCTTGCTATGTGATATAGCTTGATTGTGGTTTAGACTATGGATTGTTTTTTGGCATAAGTTCTGTGATGAATTATGGTGTTTATAATAGGTTCATATATGGCTTAAAGAAAATGGTCATTTTGGTAAGTTTGATATGAGATTAAGTTAGGGATTTGTTATGCTTTTGGTAAAAGAATTGATGTGAAATTAGTAATGTTAATCATAGATGAATGAATGGATTTAGTATGTGAATTTGATATGTTTTGGTATGAAAAATGAGTATGACATTGATTGGTCAAATTATGGCATGAAATGTGCATGTTTGGAGTTCATTTTGGTTAAAAATGTTGTATGATTGATGTCTGATTTGGGACTTGTAGGGATGACCCTTAAGGGTGGCAAATTGACTTTGCAAATGGCCTATTTTTTTCCACACGGGGAAAGACATAGGCGTGTGTCTCAGCAGTGTGCAACACACGGTTATGTTACACAGCCGTGTGTCTCATTGGGTACCCTTTCAAATTAAAGCAGTATACCCTACAGGTTTGACATAGCCTGACACACGGGCGTGTCTACTGGCCATGTGAATGGCACTCGAGCTGGCATGTGGGCATGTGGTCAGTTGTGTGGCCAAGTCAGTAACCTCACTAATTTTCCAACGGCCATGGCATACGGGCGTGTCTCTGGCCATGTGGTGAAGTCAATATGTATGCCCTGTTTTCACACAGCTTTTGACATGGGTGTGTCTGATGACCGTGTAAGGCACACGGCCTGTTCACACAGGCATGTGACCCTTAAAAGTTTGAAATTTTTCTAAGTTTTCCAAAGATTTTAAATGTTAACGGTTTAATCCTGAATCTTTTTTAAGCATGTTTTGAGGTCTCGAAGACCTATTTGAGGGACATTGTGAATGATTTATATATACTTTAATTATGTTTGCTTACATGTATGTGAATGATGTGTATTGTTTGGTAATGCCTAATAACCCTATTCCAGCGACAAATACGGGTTAGGGGTGTTACAGTTGAAGTCGTGGGTTAAACAAGAATTGGAACATTGAAGGGTCCAAGAATTGTCGAAAGCAATAATTGTGGCAAAATCTTTAATCAAGCTTGTTTCAAGAAAAGACAAGTTTGAGTATTCGAAGCCTAGAGAGAAGGGTAATCATGGGGAAGATGAAGATGGATAGCTTGAGTTTAGCAACAGTAATGGTGGCCATAGTGGTAACGGGAAACCACCAAATGGAAAGATGAAACTTGACAAGTTGTGGGTAAGCTAAGCCTTTCAATTAGGAAGTCAACTAATATCAATACTATCAATTTCAAAGAGGTCCCAACTTTGGGAATAGCATAGGGAGTTGAGCTACAGATCGGTGAGTGGAAAGGCAAGGAAGACTTTGATGTAATTCATCTAGATGATTACGATTTCATTCTTTTCTTGAATTTCCTAGACTAAATTAATGCTCTTTTGGTTCCTTTTGTCGATTGTATGTGTATCCTGGATACTCGACAACCACAATTTGTTGTGTCAGTGAGTCGAGACATGAATGGCAGAACAAAAGTATTGTCGGCAATCCAGCTAGCTAAGAATATTCCGTACGGAAGTAATATTAACTTGGTAGATGAGAGTGCTATGAAGACACCCTTGGAAATGTTAGAGGGGTAGGATATCGATACGAAGCTTGTTGAGTTATTGGAGGGACTACCACTTAAAATAGAGATGGGTTGTGCATCAAACTTTGAGGGTAAAGTAGTGATGCAACTAGGCAGACGAGACGAGTAAATGCAACAAGCAAGGTACATCTCAAACACTTTGGTACTGTTTTATATTTTAATTTACCGTTGGCTTGGCAAAGACATAGGGACCATTTTAGAGTTCTGAAGCAGGTAAGTCGAAGGTGATAAACGCCAAATTATACATAGTTTTCCCCCAAATACTTAGCATATTTATGGATGTTTGCTATTAGATTTGTGGATTTTGGTGCTCTTAATCCGGTTATTTCATGTTTTGTACTCAGGAGAGCATCAAGAGTCAAAAGGAGCCAAAAACGAGCTAAAAAGGGACAAAACGAACCAAATCGGGAAGATCACATAGCTTAAGCCTTGCCACACGGGCATCTCACACGCCCGGGGCCTTCAGGGGTGTCGACCAAGGTTTACACGATTCACACGGCCTGGCCATTGAGTCCACACGACCGTGGCAATTTAACGGATCGAACATGGCCTAGCAATCACGTCACACGGTCGTGGCATACGGGCGTGTCCTTTTTCAAAGAGTTGTATTTTACACGGAAAAGGGTACTTAGGGGGGAAGAAAGCCAATCCAAAGCCTATATAAACACCCTAAGTATGACCCAGAGAGGGGGGCCTCTTCCAGAACTTTTCTGGAATACAGAACCACACGCCAGGAATTACTTGAAGGAAGCCAGACGATCCATCCCAAAAGCCGAAGCTACTCCAAGACTGAAGATCTCTCTCAGAATTCCTTCAGGGGTTTTAGAGTTTTTCTTCATGTTTTGTTTTTTTTATACTTTTGAGATGTACTCTTATTTTATTATGAACTAAACTTCTTAGATACCTAAGGGGGATAAAACCTATGATGGATCTTGTTATTATTATTTGAACTGTATGATAAATACTTGATTTGTTCTTAATTATGTGTTCTTAATGCTTGAGTTAATATTCCGGGTATTAATTCATGATTTGTTGTGCTTATGCAGAAGAGGAATAGACCCTGCCTAATAGTAGATTTGACATAATTAAGCGGAGTTGATCGAACGCCTAGAAATAGGGTTACTAGATTTTTTCGGATTAGGGTGAAACCTAATATGGGAGTCCATAGAGTGATTTACTGCTTCCCTAGGGGTTTTAATTAAGAAAGAAATTTCAATTAATTCAACTGAGGGTTAGACGCTATTAGTCTCGAAAGGGATAATAACATAGGTTAGGGAGTCTCACGGATCAAGTCAAGTGAATAAATCGTCCGGTTCAGAGTCAGATAACAAGTGAAATCTAGGTGGATTCCTCCTTGAGTGTCGTCTTTATCAATTGCTTTTCTTCAAGTTTTTTTCTAAATTTTCTCTTCTCTTTAATTAAATTAGTTAATTAGTTTAGATAATTAGTTTAATAAACAAACCCTTTTATTCCTAGGCTAGATAATAAAAAGATAGTTATTACTAGTACTTTTGGTTCCCTTGGGTACGATATCCCGGTCTTGCCATTACTATACTATTGTTCGATAGGTGCGTTTGCCTTTTCGTCATGATAATAGTTAGTCTAGGTTTGATCTTCATTATAAATATTTATTACTGTTACGAATCACGCGATCAAGTTTTTGGCGCCGTTGCCGGGGAAGTGAAATATTAGGAACACTAAATTTTTATTACTTTAGCCATTTATTTTTCTTGCAATTTTATTTTATTTTATTATTTATTAATTTACTTTTTTTTCCTCTCTTGGCAGGGTTTTATAGTTTATGACTAGAAGAAACCCGTCGAGACCATTACTTTTGATGAAGAAATCGATCGTACAATTCACAAAAATCAAAGAGAAATAAGGCGTAGCTTACGATACACGGAGAACGAGCGAGAAGATGATACTCAACCCCCAACCGACAAGATGGCTGAAAACCAAGGCAATCAGCTATCTCATGCAATTGCTGCTAATCAAAATCCTGCTCGACGTACTATGTATGATTATGCTAAACCTTCTTTAATAGGAACTAAATCTAGCATAGTTAGACCTACTGTAGCTACAAATACTTTTGAATTAAAACCTAACATTATTCAGATGATACAGCAATTTGTTCAGTTTGATGGTTTGCAGGATGAAGATCCCAACGCTCACTTAGCAAATTTCCTGGAATTTTGCGATACATTCAAAATCAATGGCGTTTTTTATGATGCCATCCGTCGTTTTTATTTCCCTTTTCACTGATAAACAAAGCCAAACAGTGGTTGAACTCGTTACCACAAGGGTTTATCACTACTTGGGAACAAATGACCGAGAAATTTTTACTAAAATATTTTTTACCGGCTAAAACGGCTAAATTACGTAATGATATCTCTTCTTTTGTGTAGACGATGCATGGGAGAGATACAAGGACTTAGTGAGAAGGTGTCCTCACCATGGGTTACCGCTTTGGCTTCAAGTACAAACATTCCACAATGGCCTGAATCCCTCGACTTAGCAAATGGTTGACGCAGTTGCTGGCAGAACCATCAACAATAAAACATCGGAAGATGCCTATGAATTTATAGAAGAAATGTCACTGAATAACTATTAGTGGCAATTCATGAGGACTAAGCCAACAAAAACAGCCGGCGTTTAAAATGTCGACTCAGTTACTATGCTGTCAAATCAGGTAGAACTTCTCAATAAAAAGATTGATAGTTTTCTTGGTTCTACGTAGGTACATCCAGTAATGAGGTGTGACTCAAGCGGAGGAGGTGTGCATATAGAATACCAATCCTTCAATCCTACAACTGAAGAAGAACAAGTCAACTATATGGGTAACAATAACTTTAGATCTCAAAATAACCCATATAGTAATACCTATAATGTAGGTTGGAGGAACCACCCAAATTTCTCCTGGGGTGGTCAAGGGAATCAAAAGCCACAAAATCCTTAGGGTTTTCAACAGCCACATTATCAACAAGAGAAGAAACCAAACCTTGAAGAGATGCTTTCTAAATTCATCTCAGTGTTAGAAATCCATTTCCAAAATACCGAGACAGCACTTAAGAATCAACAAGCATCGATCCAAGGACTCGAAACTCAGAAAGGCCAGCTGTCCAAACTAATCTCTGAACGACCACAAGGTAGCTTACCAAGTAATACTGAACCTAATCCTAGGGAACACCTCAATGCAATTAGTACTCAAAATAAGGACAGACTTATTGCACCCGAGCCAGAAATACAGCAAAACAACACGATGAACAATGGATGAGAAGAGGTAAACAATAATGATCCCAAATAGGTAAGTACGAATCATGAACTTCGTGTGCCATATCCTAAAGCAATGACGAAAGATAGAACAGAAGAACAATTCGGTAAGTTTGCCAAACTCTTAAAGAAATTACATATTAACTTACCCTTTATTGAAGTTCTTTCGCAGATGCCCAACTCAACAAAATTCTTAAAGGAACTTCTGAGCAATAAAAGGAAATTAAACGCTACATCGCATGTGGAACTCAATGCAGTCTGCTCAGCTATTCTAAAGAATAAGCTACCTAACAAGTTGAAAGATCCAGGGAGTTTTACAATTCCTTGCTTAATTGGTAATTTATCTGTGAATAATGTTTTAGCTGATCTAGGGGCAAGTATAAATGTTATGCCCTATAAAATGTTTAAACGACTAGGTCTCAGTAAACCCAAACAGACTAGGATGAGCATACAATTGGCTGACAAATCAGTTAGATTTCTTAAGGGTATTATTGAAGATGTTCTCATTAAAATTGATAAATTTATTTACCCAGTAGACTTTGTCGTCTTAGATATGGATGAGGATAACGAGGTACCTTTAATTTTAGGACGACCCTTTTTAGCAACTGCCAAAACCATTATTAATGTAGGCACAGGAGAGCTAACACTTTGTGCAAGTGACGACGCAGTAACACTTCAAGCACGCGATTCAATCAAAATCTCTAAAACTCAAGATAATGCTATAAAACCTGTCGATGATAAAACTAATACTCAATCATCCTTGCAAGAACCCCCTCGAACCAAGACAACGGAGATAGTGCACTATTATCATGTAGAGAACAAAGACACCCATGAGGAACGAAGGCTTCAAATAGAGGAGCTAGATGAATGGCGAGCACACAAACCGAGAACACATGATAAACTGAAACTAAGCCAAAACAAGCCCGATACCTCTCCTAATCAACTTTACGCAGATCCCCACATTGTCACTACCACACCAAATGAGGAAATCCCTCTTACGGTACTCAGTATTTTCCCATTCGATACGGTTGAGGTGAGTCATCCCAAGTTCGGTACTTTTAAGGTAAACAACACCCGATTAAAACCTTACTTTAAGATTGATAGCAGGAACGAGGAGTATGAACTCCTCAAACCACCATGATAAATCAACGGAGAGGTAAGTCGAGCTTAGACTATAAATAAGCGCTTCTCGGGAGGCAACCCGAGCACTAACATATTTTGATTTCTTTATTTTTAATTTCTAACACTTCAAATCATTAACTTAGTCTTTGAATTGCAAAGTTTTTCAGCACACATGGCCAGGCACACGGGCGTGCCTAAAGCCGTGGCCAAACAGGGGGAGAGACACGGCTGTGGGACACGACCGTGTTGAAGCAAAACATGATTTCCCCAAAACACGGGGTGCGATAAATCCCCACGGCCGTGCGACATGGCCGTGGGTGAACTTGATAGGAAAAACACGGGTGTGGGGATTGAAAACCACTGGCGTGCCAAGGACAAGGCTTGATTATGTTTCTTCGACACAGGCATGCAACACGCTCATGCCGTTCAGCCATGTACAACAACATACGGGCGTGCTACCATAAAACACGGGCGTGGGAGAAGCGAACAAAGCTAGGCACGGCGTGTGACATGGCCGTGTTTGACACACGCCCAAGACACACAGGCGTGTGATAGTAGCCGGGCACGACCTAACTTTAAAAATTTGAAAAACACGGGCTCACCCTCAAAGTACACGGGCGTGGCCCTAGGCCGTGTGACCCTCGCATATATAAACAAACCACTGTTCATCTTCTTCCTCCTTTCAAAACCCTAGCCGAAATCTACCCTCCCCCAACCCCTAATCGCTATTCCAGCCACCATTCCTCAGATTCTCACTTCCCCAACCCCCAAACCACCCTCAAATCCACTCCCTTTGTATTAATCCCCATTTTCCCCTCCCTATACCCTCCATTTTCCCACCACACGGCTTCCTCCCCATGTCACATGCCCGTGCACCACCTTACAACAGCCTTTGGTTCACTTTCTCAACCTTATTTTTCCAATTTGTATTTCTACATTAGTATTCTACATGCTTTGCATAGATATTGTTACTATTACAAATATGTTTTAGACAAGTTAGGAATTTGCTTTAGAATTTTCTATATTTGAATTATTTAAGCTACTAAGGCCTATTGCTTAACTACTGATGTATCTTGGATTCTATCAATTTTCAGGTACATTATGTCATCATCAAGAGGCAAGAAGGCCGTGGTCCCATCCTCAAAGAGACATAGGGGACCGGATTCTTCCTCGGTACGTACTACAGCTGAAGTTCGACACCCGTTCCTTGAATTTTTGCAAGCTTCACAAGAGGAGCTATTTCAGATACTACACGCACGACAAATCACCACAGTTCGCTGCATCGACTGGGCTGTCGTAGAGCAAGTCCAGCTCGCTGATGCCATCCGCGCCCTCCTGTCCACAGACCCATGGGAACGGTTCTTCGCTATTACCGAGCCTACTTATTTAGAGCTAACTTTAGAATTATGCTCTACTTTTTATTTACAGGTGGTGATGACGAATAATGACGACCTAGGCACCATTCACTTCCGATTAGGCGGTCTAGTTCGTGAGATAAGTGTCCCAGAGTTTGGAGTTGCTTTGAGACTTTACACCGATGAGTTTATAGAGGAGGAGGACATGAATGCACTACCACACAATATCCACATCTCCCCCTCATTGTGCTGGAAGGCTTTGGCACCACTCTCTTCCACCTACGGCCTCAGCCACTCGAAGGCCTCAGCTCTCGTTCCTTCCCTCTGCTATCTCCATGCCATATTGGCACACACCTTGATCGGGAGGAGAGAAAGCACTGGCATCGTCAACACTCACGGCGCCTACTATTTATGGTGCATGGCGAATGCACACGTAACTGACTTGGCATACTTCATTGCTTTCGCCATTCGCCATCAGACTGAGCGGCATAGGAAAGGAGTGATCTCCATCGGCCCCCTACGTGACGTGCCTTGCCAGACACTTCGGCCTCCTCAACACCGTGGCCTAGTCATCAGCGCTTACCCTGATAGGTCAGATGTCCCCACAGGGTATCACGACTATGTTACACATGAGGATGATCGAGTGCCGACGTGGGACTGATCCTCCTTAGTACCGCCTATCACATGCCATTGACGAGGAGGATCTTAAGGACATCCCTGATGATGTTACCCCACAGCATGAGGAGCCTTCCACTGCGCCATCTAGGGAATGACCAGTTCATGCGGCTGCTTTATTGGCACATCTTTCCGACCGACTCGCCCACTTCGAGCAGTATTGCACTACACAGTTCGAGATGATTCACGAGCGAGATCGGTGACGGGATCGACAGATGGACAATATGCAGGCTATGAGGTAGCAGCTGTACCAGTACTTTCACATCGCCACTCCAGCACCACCGCCTGAGGGCTCCACCGACAAGGATCATTGAATCTTCATTTTTTTATTTATTCTTATTTTTATTTTATTTTATTTATTTTATTTTTATTTTTCTTTTGATTTTTATTTTTATTTTCATTTCAATTTTATTATTTTATTTTGAAAGACATATCTATATTAGTAAATTTTACTTTTTCTATTTTCTAGTATTTCTAACAAGTAATTCCACTACGCTCTCTTCTACACCAACTCTTAATAAGCTTTTCATGATTCTACAGACTTCCAAGCAAAGCTGTTAGGATTATTTTACGGAATGAGGAAACAAAATGGAAATAATACCTCACGAGTGCCATGTTCAATGACCCAATTTCTTCATCTAGCCAAGAACAATGGCAGCTACCACTTTCCCCGAACACTCCATCCTCAGAATCAAGCTCCACATCCATATAACAGGGAGTTTCACCTCCTTTCCTCTTATGATTTTCTTTATTTTGAACAATCTATCTCTATACATTGAGGGCAATGTACATCTTAAGTGTGGGGGGGTGAACAGGAAACCTAACTTTTTGCATTATTCTTAAATCCCTGAATTTGGTCTTGTGCTTAAGTGATTTTCTCATAATATATTGATAGAATGAATTCTGATTGATCTATAATTATTGTTGATATGTCATGAATTAGACCAAGGGAATTATGCATGATTATTTGATTATAGGACCTTAAAGAATCGAGCATGATAAGTTGATATTTTGAGAAATAAAATTTTTAGACCATTTCTCCTAAATTGAGGTATTATCTTGAAATCCTAAGTATACAGAAATGACATCAAAAACCCAAATTTTTGGTGAGATTTTTGAGCTTTTTGAGCATGTAGCTTTTTTTCTTGCTCACTTCTTTTATGGTTTGAGTGTGTCAACATTGAACTTTTATTCTAGAACTTGCTTCGATTATACATGTTGAGATCACACATATGATTTGATATACTGAGATGATAAAGGCACTTAGGATTTAACCAATTTACTCTATAAAAAGCCTTCCCACATAATTAAACCCTTAGCGAACCCCATTTGAGCCTACTAACCTTTTTTATCGATTAACTCTTATCATTAACCCATTAACCTATTATTGTTGAAATCCTCTTACTTAATTTACCTTTTTATCGAGATTAAATTTAATATTATTACCTCACTATGTTCCCATTTTTTGTTACTGAATCTTGAAGTATGATTTCTATATTATATTGACTTGATTTGTTCTGAAAAAAAATGTAATTCTCAGCAAGATAAAGTTGTCATGAACTCATGTAAAATAGTTTTAGATATTTGTTTGTGGTTCAGTAATTAAGTTTTTGATAGTGGGGTAACATATTGAAATTATCTCGATTCTAACCCCTGTTCTTTAGCTTGTATCCATACCTGTAACCGAAACCCCATTACAACCATGCAAAGACCTTTTGATTAGTGTATCATATCATTTACAAATGGTGGAGATTTGATTTTCATGCAAGCCTATGGTAATAAATTTTCATGTTAGGCAATCGAGTGCTTAATCTTAAACCTTAAACACTTGAGTGATTTGAGTGAATCTTTAGTGAGGATGTCATCTCTTATATATTTAGGACTGAATTTAATTACTTAGAGGAAGGAGATTACCTATGATTTTATTATCAAAATATCCGATTTAGATTGTTTGAGGCTTTTAATACCTCTATAGTTAAATTCTCACTGTATGATTTTCTGTGGAATAGTTTGTAACATTATCAATACTGATCATGTAATTAGAAAGAATGAATGCTAGCAGCAAATGAGAGTGTTGTTTGAGGACAAATGCTTAAGTGTGGGAGTATTTGATAAACGCCAAATTATACATAGTTTTACCCCAAATACTTATCATATTTATGGATGTTTACTACTAGATTTGTGGATTTTGGTGCTCTTAATCCGGTTATTTCATGTTTTGTACTCAGGAGAGCACCAAGAGTCAAAAGGACCCAAAAACGAGCTAAAAAGGGACAAAATAGACCAAATCGGGAAGATCACACAGCTTATGCCTTGCCACACGGGCATCTCACACGCCCCTGGCCTTCGGGGGTGTCGACCAAGGTTTACACGATTCACACGGCCTAGCCATTAAGCCCACACGGCAGTGGCAATTTAACGGATCGAGCACGGCCTGGCAATCATGTCACACGACCGTGGCACACGGGCGTGTCCCTTTTTCAAAGAGTTGTATTTTACACGAAAAAGGGTAGTTAGGGAGAAAAAAAAACAATCTAAAGCCTATATAAACACCCTAACTATGACCTAGAGAAGGGGGCCTCTTCTAGAACTTTTTTGGAATACAGAACCACACGCTAGGAATTACTTGAAAGAAGCTAGACGATCCATCCCAAAAGCTGGAGCTACTCCAAGACTGAAGATCTCTCTCAGAATTCCTTAAAGGGTTTTAGAGTTTTTCTTCATATTTTGTTATTTTTATACTTTTGAGATGTACTCTTATTTTATTATGAACTAAACTCCTTAGATATCTAAGGGGGATAAAACCTATGATGGATCTTGTTATTATTATCTGAACTGTATGATAAATACTTGATTTGTTCTTAATTATGTGTTCTTAATGCTTAAGTTAATATTCCAAGTATTAATTCATGATTTGATGTGCTTATGCAGAGGAGGAATAGACCCTGCCTAAGAGTAGATTTGGCATAATTAAGCGAAGTCGATCGAATGCCTAGAAATAGGGTTACGGGATTTTGCCGGATTAGGGTGAAACCTAATATGGTAGTCCATAGAGTGATTTACTACTTCCCTAGGGGTTTTAATTAAGAAAGAAATTTCGATTAATTCAACTGAAGGTTAGACGTTATTAGTCTCGAAAGGGATAATAACATAGGTTAAGGAGTCTCACGGATCAAGTCAAGTGAATAAATCGTCCGGTTCAGAGTCTGATAACAAGTGAATTCTAGGTGGATTCCTCATTGGGTGTCATCTTTATCAATTTCTTTTCTTCAAGTCTTTTTCCAAATTTTCTCTTCGCTTTAATTAAATTAGTTTAGATAATTAGTTTAATAAATAAACCCTTTTATTCCTAGGCTAAATAATAAAAAGATAGTTATTACTAGTACTTTTGGTTCCCTTGGGTACGATATCCCGGTCTTACCATTACTATACTATTGTTTGATAGGTGCGCTTGCCTTTTCGTCGTGATAATAGTTAGTCTAGGTTTGATCTTCATTATAAATATTTATTACTTGTTATGAATCACGCGATCAGAAGGGCTTACAAACCAGAGTTAGTGGCAACATTCAAGATGAACTCGATATTGAATGTAGGCATGCCTAAGCCTATTTATGCGGATCAACAGGATCCCGACCGAGGCAAGTCACAATGGGGGGAAGCAAGAGCGATGACCTCTTACGATCGAGATGTACAAGAGAGAAATATAGTGTGAGTTAGGCGACAGCGAAGAAATAAGCTGAGGCAAAAGTTTCGAGAGGCAGAAGGACCCAATAGAGAGAAGTTAGGAATTAGTCGAGGCATCAAGATTGGTCCAACATGAGCCAAACTAGTGCCAGTCTAAGAATGCAACGAGGGCATAGATGTAACACCCATCACTCGTCTCCGACATCAAATTAGGGTTATGGGATGCTACAACAATTCACTAATCAAGAATGTACAATTTCATCTCAAAATTAAATTTATTCACCCATTAATAAATAACCATTGAATAATCATGCTAATCATACAGAAACGAGACTTAAATTGAGCCTAGGAAACTCTAGAATCAATTTAGAAACAAGTAGGGACTAATTCAAAATAAAACATAAAAGTATGGTAAAAACAAAAACAACGTTCACACGATCATGTGGCCAAGCTGTGTGATAGCATAATGCTATATGGTTCTATGGGACAAGACCATGTTGTTCAACCGTGCGTGAGGACTAAAACTATGTGGGTAGAGGTACACGACTGTGTCTCCAAATCCTGTAACTAATTGTGTCGGTGTGTGCCAAATGAAAACTAAATCACACAAACCATGAGCTCATGTATGGCACACGGTCGTGTGTGAGGCCATGTTTCAACTCGTGTAACCTGAAATGTGCCTTCAAACGCAAGTCATACCATTTCATGCTTACTTAAGCTACAAGTATATCATTAATCAATCATTCAACCTATTCAAAACACACTAAAATCACGCCAAAACATAACATTTACCCATTTCTAGCCAATATGTCATAGGGCACCATCACAAACAACAATCAAATCTAACATCCAATGTCATTTTCTAACAAATTCAAGCTTGTTTAAACAATTTTATACAAAATTTCAAATGCCACAAATTCTTTAACAACTAACAAGCCATATATTGAAGTATATATATAAGCACATATTTAACAATATATACCAATTCACTTAATCAACTAAAACATCTCAAATCAAAATTAAAGTACAATGTCATAACCATTTACCATTAAACAAGTAACCAAAGACCAATTATACATATATGGTACTCAATATTCCATCTACCATGCAATTAAACTTTCAAAACCATTTTAACTATTATATCATCACATACCACATCAACTATAATCAATCACATCATTATATTAACAAATTCACATGACTAGGAAATCTCAAACACACTTTAGTTACATCAAACACTTATGTACACAACTTCACTCCTATTACATGCCATATATCCCAAAATAAGCGTTTTCAAAGTCTACCAAAAGATAGCTAGATAGTGTGATCTTCAAGTTGATTCCATAGCCCGATTCTGGAAAATGATATCTACAAGAAAACAGGAAAAATGACACAAGTAAGCTTTCATGAGCTTAGTAAGTTCACAAGTTGAAATGATATAACTTACCTTGAAAACATAGTTTAATAATTAACAAACTCATTAACTAACATTAACCCACAAGCATTCAATAGGTGAGTTTCATAATATGAGTTATTTAATCATCTCATTTGTACGATATCATACCTTATCAAGTAGCGATACAATATCGAAAATCCTAAGCACATATACAAGTCATCCACAAGGTGTTATAACCAAATATCAAATACATATCAACATCATGTCATTTAACCATTGAAATTCAACTGATGAACTATATGAATAGATACGATACACGGTTATCCACTCAAAACACACCAGAATGCTCAATCGAGCAAATTCAACCAAGAACACACCTAGGCACCAAGTGCCTAACCCACAGGCTTTACATCCGCCCCTTGAAACACGCCAAAATCACTGTAAATATAACTCGGTAATCCACAACAAATGCTAGACTCCAGTATATTAAGTGTATAATAACAAGCCAAGAATCATCATCCCATCACAATTCAATCTCGTATACAAAATAATTTATTGGCATGTCAATTGTATCTTATCCTATGTTCATCTAGTCTCGATATACAAAATCATATAACATTTTATAATTCAATCACTTTCTCACCTTGTATCAATTTGTGACAATTTAATTATATATACACATATTCAACAAACCAAAATTCACAAGTCAATATAGTATTACAAATTATACTAAATTAAACCGTATGAACTTACCAGGGCTAAAGAACAAAAATTGTAATATCAAGGACTAATAAACAATTTTCTCTTTTTCACGATTATCTATCGGCCCTTGATCTGAACAATAATTTATTTCAATTATCAACCCCAAATACTTTATAATAATCCATTTAAGGCATATGACTTCTTTATTGACATTTTTTACAATTCCCCTAAACTTTTACATTTTATTCAATTTAGTCCATAAAACCGAAACAAGCTTATTTTCACAATTAATCCATAAACACATTGTGTCGAATTATCAACCATCTCTATATAGACCTTTAATATTAAAATTTTACATGAAAATCCTACCAAATTTAACATACTTCTAATTTAGTCCTTAAACTTAAAAACTATACAAAATCATTTTACAAAATAGTCCTATTTCAACATCAAGATTTAAAATCAAGCATAAACATCAAGAAAGCTTCAAGAACAACAATGATAAGTTTTCAAATCTTTGATAGTATTTCAAAATAGTCCCTGGGCTAGATAGATTAAGCTGCAACAATCTCAAAAACATAAAATTTACGAAAATTTGACTAATAAAACACTTACATGCAAGGGACAAATAAACCAAATGCTTCAAGATTCCTATTCTATGGTTTCAGCCACAAAAATGATGAAAAGAAGAAGATACTTTGCGGTTTATTTTTTTCTTATGTTTACAATTACTTAATTACTAAATTAACCTTTAATAATTCTTTTAATTTCATTAAACCATATCCAATAACTGTCCAACCATAATATTATGACTAAATTTCCATATAAAACAATCCCCTTATGCTATTATACTCAATTTGTACTTAAACACTAATAGCGATTAAATTTTATAGCTTTTATGATTTAGTCAATTTTTCATTAATTAACTAACCAAATTTTAATATGAAACTATTGACCTTGTAAAAATTACTTATTTAATATTTATGAACTCATACGTCGTAATTGTGGTCTCGAAACCACTATTCTTGACACTACTAAAAAACAGGCTGTTACATTATGAGAATGGGTGGAGAAGAATGTCATGGGCTGTAGATCAAAGCCCGTGACCATTTCACACAAAACGCCCCATAGAGGTAAACTTATTAGGGGCTCAGTTGACCCACATGAACTAGCCCTATTCATGGAACTTGTAGACAAGCCCATCTACTTGAAACCTTAGTGGTCTAGTGAAACACTCTAGTAAAACTAGAGTTACCATGGTAAATAGTGTAAATTCTAAAGGGATAAAGATTATATAAAGTTTAAATCCCTTAGGACTCTTGATCGTAGATAGGCTTTAATCTCGACCGTCGATGTAACTTAATCTGTACCGTTTATAACAACCTATTTTTAGTGAAATCAAACCAGTGGTTTTGGGACCACAAATCCGAGCCATAAAGAAAATTTATTTAAATATTATTGTATGGTCACATTATGATAGGAATGTTATATGAAAATTCTGATAAGAAAATTTTACCGATTATGTGTTTAATTATGGAAAGGACCAAATTGCATAAAATGAAAAAGTTGAGCTCCAGTAGCTATAAGTATCAAACAGCTGTGGAATTCAAAATGAGAGGTCCTTATATGGTAATTAGACCATTAAATAAAAGTTAGTAGATATTTTTGGTAATTCATCCATGAAAATTTAGAAAAAGAAAATGATGAAATTGGAAAGTTGAAAAATTAAAGATGATAAATAAAATAAATATCAAATAACATCATTTTATATCATCTTTTTCCCTAAAATTTACATGAAAACTCTAGAAAAGATGTAAATGTTGTGCTGTAAATGTTATGGAAAAATTCTAAATTTTGTGAAATATATGTGCTGTAAATTTTATATGAAAATTTCGGTTAGGCTTGGAATAAGGATTAAATTGCATGAATTTCATTTTCCAAGCTTAGGGACAAAATTGTCATTTATGAAAAGTATAGGGGCAAAATGGTAATTTTGCCTAGAATGTAAATTGAATTCAATTGAATATGAAATGTAATAAATTGATGATTAAATTCATTTATATAGATTGGAAAGACCAAATACGAAATTGGATCGATGAAAACAAAAAGTTTCTGATTAGTAGATTTTCGTATATGAACAAGTCTTGAGGTAAGTTCGTGTAAATTAATCATGTATATTTATGTTTTTGAATTGAATGTTGTATATGTGAGAATTGTATAAATGATTAATGTATGAAAATAATCACATGCTGAAATTGCTCGTTAAATAATGAGTTTCGTTTGAATAATGAAATGCGATAGATTACAGTATTTTTCGTACTAATTATAGTCTTGCATATGTTGCGGACATTATAACTCGGACGAGCATCCTGTTAAAAGCCTTCTCAAGCATCCTGTTATATAGTTCCTACGAGCATCCTGATCGGTAGTGATTCTGTATGTGTTGCGGACTACTGCAGCTCTTTGTGAGTGTCCTGTTACATGATTTGATCGGTTGTGACAGCTCCACATGAGCGTCCTGATATAGGCTCCTTTGAGCTTCCTGACATGTCTCGCTTGAACTCCCTGTTAATTGGCTATCCGGTGCTCTTTGATAATAAATCTTCAGAGTTACCTGTTAAGCTCTATGAGTTCCCTAATTAAAACTCTTATGAGTTTCCTATTTACCCCGGATAAGCGTCCTGTTATATGGCTCATCTGAGCATCCTGATATGTGGCTCGATAGTGTGCTTCTTGATTATGTACCCTAATGGGTACCTCTGAACATGAATTGACGGATCACTGATTTGTATACCTCATATATACTACCTGAGTATCCATCGAAATTTCAATAATTCAACGGATAGAACTCCTGACATGAGAATTTGTGAGATTAAAGGAATTATGTGTCGAATGCTTCTTAAATACTTGAAAGTTTGTAGCATCTCATCCATGTTTATTTGATGTACATGTGAAATATGTGACTAACTTGCTTAATTGAGTGTATGTGATTAGGCAAACTTGCCAATTTGTTAGGAAGCATGTTATTGTTATGCTTATTTAAATGAATATGATTGGTAAGTTTAATTTTTGTTATACGAACTGACTAAGCATTAAATGCTTATTAGTTTTATTTTCTTCTGTTTTATAGTGCTCGGAAGCTCTTAAAGGTTGGAGATCGTTCGGAGCATCATCACACTATCCACCAGCTTGTTTTGGTATAAATAGTAAACATATTTTGATATAATGGCCTGTATAGGTTAATTTGACCAATTATTGGCTTGTAAGTGGTTGTTTGTAATCTAGCCATTGGAATGGCTAGTGATGGTTTGAATTGGTATATTTATAAAGTTATATCATGGTAATTACATATGTAATGACCCAAAATTCACGGGCATCAGAAAAGTACATTAGCGGGCCACCTTCTTAACAAAATAGGTTCGTAAATAATTATTAGAAATATTTATGAGTCTAGTGGTGTGTTTAATTGGGTTTTAATTAAGTGAATTTAGCTTAATTTAGAGTAATTAGGAAAAAAGACTAAATTGAATAAGGGGTAAAAGTTTAATTATGGATGAAAAGAAAGTAAAAAGGACCAAAATGGGAATTAAGCCATTTTGCATAAGATGAGGCAGCAAACTTAAGAAAATCTGAGATTTTCTTTTAGATTTTTATGTATTTTATAATTATTAAGGTTATTAAAATTATATTATTATATTAGGAACATAAATTAGAATATGACAAGTGTAAGGTGATAATAATATACAAATGAAATAATAATATATATACAATTGTAAAATAAATAATTAATTACTTCAGATTTAAGCAAATAAATATTTATTTGAAAATTTAAGTAAAATATAATTAGTAATTATATAATTATATAATGAGATTTTTATTTGATAAATGAATCAAATGGTGACAATTTTACGGTGATGATAGTGTACAAATGTCAGTAAAATACATAAATACAATTGTAATATATGTATTATTTAAGTATAAGATATTTATTATTTATTATGTTTAAATTAAAAAGATATTTAGTAATTAAATAATAATAGTATAAGATTTTTATATGATAATTAAATAAAATTAAGACAAATGTATGGTTATGATATTGTACAAATGTAAAAAAATATATGTAGACAAATGTATTAATTATAATTGTTATTAAATAGATATTTAATAATTAAAATATAATATAAAGTAAATAATAAAAAGAAACAAAGATGAAACATAAAAGAAAAAGAAAGAAAGTTACTGAGACCAAAATGGGAAAGGAAGAAAGAAAGGAGAAAAAGAAAAGGAAAGGAAAAAAATAGGGATTTGAAGCTTTAAGCTTTAAAAGATAAGTCACAAGTCATTTTCTCTTAATTTTGATGTTTTAAAAGCTTTAGAACAAAGTTTTGATGAAATTAAATTGAGGTTTTGGAAGTTTTAAGGTTTTTGAACATAGTTCATGTTGAATAAAAAGATGAATTAGGGATTTATTTGATAGAATTATTGATTAGAATTGATAAAGGGATTAAATTGTAAAGTAAACTATAAGTTTTATGTTGTAGGGACTAAATTGAAGAAAATTTAAAACTATTGAAACATACTAAAAATTTAGTAGTTAAATTTGAGTTTGGATGAAATTTGAATAGAAATAGAGGTGAATTAAATTAGAAAAGTAGATAAAACTAGTTAGGACTAAATTGGAACTAAAATATAAATTGGATAGAAATTTAATTATTATTATAAATTAATGCTGTAATTAATGGTATAATTATTTTAATTTCCGTAGCTAATGTAATACCGGAGACCTTGACAAAAAAAGGAAAGGAGAAGGTTGACGAAGAGTAATTCGAGAATTACGGTTTATATTTCTATAAACTGAACTTAACATTTAAATTGTTGTTTTTATTATTTGATGTGTATGGAAAGATATTAAGGTAAGTATTAGTGTTTTGATATTGAATTGAATGTATGTGAATTTGTGATTATTGTGAAATGGATATTGAAATAACTAATTATTGTGAATTGAGAAATGAATTGAATACCCTATTTACTGTATCGGGCTGAGTCGAATATAATTGGCATGCCATAGGATTGGAAGTGTTCAAGGATACTTCGACCTTCAGTTGATAAGGTACTATAAGTGTCGTACTGTTACTTCGACTTCAAGTTGATGAGGTACCTTGTGTATCGTACTGTTACTATTACTTCGGTTTAATCCGATGAGGAACTAAGTACCGTACTACTACTGTTTACTTCAGCAAAGCCGATGAGGCATTGAGTGCCATACTGGTGTGTTGGTTGGATCCGTGTATCCGTCTAAGTCCGAGTTATGTGAATAGGAGTAAAGTATTGCACTGAATGACTGTATTACTGGACTGAATAACTGATTGTTATTGATTGCTTGATACTGAATAACTGATTGTTATTGAATAACAATAAACAAATAATTGTTATTGAAAAATAATGATTGATACTAAGTTTGAAATAAAATAGAGCACTAGATTGAAAGGTGAATATTTAAATAGTTATTGAATTTGAGTAGTATTATATATGTATTTTATAATTATTTAAGTGTTTGTTTATAGAAATACCACTGAGTGCATACTCAGCATACGGTTTGTTTCCGTGCGCAGGTTAGGTACAAAAGTGAATAACGACTCAACATCCAAGTCAATCCCAAACTCAAAAACGTGGTGATGTATTTTCTCTTTTGAAAATGGCATGTACCTAGGTTGTAATTTGTTGTTATTTTGATATATAAACATTAATAATAAATGATGGTAATGGTTGTTCCATACAATTACACATGTCTTAAACATAGTCTATATCATAGCTTTGGGCAACTTTGTTGAATGATAATTTAAATGAATCAATTAAACATCTTATGTTAGATTGGCATAAACATAAAAATGTTAAAACTTTATATTATTAGTTTGTTATAATTAGAGATGTATAAATTCATGAATTGGTTTGTTTGGATTAGTCTCGATTTGAAATTGCAGGGAAGGTTAGATATTTATAAAGGGGTTATATTGAGTTTGCACGAAAAAAATTTCGGAGTCTCCGAATAAGTCCCGATTCGATTCTAACGTGTGACTTGGACCTCGAGGGTCCATTATAGGGGCTTTATAATTAAAATCAAGATATGTATGTTATTTATTTTGAATTAATTGTAAATTGTTCGATAGGTCCAGTAATGCTCCATAACCCTATTCCGGTGACAGTTTGGGGTTAGAGGGTGTTACAACATATGTGTTTAGTATGGTTTGATTGAGTTATGTTAAATAAGTATATCTATAAAAGGTAAGATTATAAACATGAATGCATGTGATAATATTTCATCTTAGATGTTAGAGTGGGCTTGGTTATAATGCTTGAATTAGTTGGTATATGTTTGCAAGTGTTGGTGTAGGTTGTTGGCAAATTTTGGGTAAAAAATAAAGCTAGGAAATGGTTTTATTTTGTCCACACAGGTAGACACACGAGCATGTGTCTTGATCGTGTGTGACACACGGCCATGCACGTGGGCGTGTGGTTTGGCCGTGTGTCCCATGCATTTTAAAATTTAGAAACAGAATGCTCAGAATTGATCACATTGGCGTGTGTCTCAGCCGTGTGTGACACACGGGTTAGCGCACGGGCATGTGTCTTGGCTGTGTGAAACCTGCACCTAAATTTCAAAAATTAAAATTAACCACACGACCTAACACACGTGTGTGTGGCTGGCCGTGTGACCTAAGTTAGAGAGTTACATGGGTATGTACACGGGCTGGGACACGGCCGTGTGCCTCACATTAAATGCCACACGGCCTAAGACACAGGCGTGCCATTGGCCGTGTGAGCCACACAACCTGACCACACGGGTGTTTGTCCCCTGCACCTAAAAAAATTTTTGAATTTTCACGAAAAATTTTATGTGATCCCAGTTTAGTCCCGACTCGACTCTAATATGTATTTTGGGCCTCGAGGACCCATATGAGGAACATTATGATTGATTGTGATTTATTTTCAGAAATGAATAGTAAATGACATAAATTAATTGTAATTGATCTATAAACTCCGGTAATGCTCTATAACATTGTTCCGATAACGGATATGGGTTA
This sequence comes from Gossypium arboreum, assembly GCF_025698485.1. Classification (NCBI taxonomy): domain Eukaryota; kingdom Viridiplantae; phylum Streptophyta; class Magnoliopsida; order Malvales; family Malvaceae; genus Gossypium; species Gossypium arboreum. The sequence goes on from NC_069077.1 coordinate 11,793,146, forward strand.
GGGGTGTTACACTGTTTGTTTTTGGGGAGCTCAACTATAAATAGAGGTCTTCCCCTTCATTTGTAATTACTTCACTTCATTCATAGTTCGAATATTTACTCAAACACTTGGTGTGTTACTTTCCTTCATTATATTTTCTTTGTTGCCTTTCCAATTCAAGTTTGCTTCCACTATAATTCAGTGCCTTAGAGAAATTTTGTGAGAATTCTCACTTTTTCCAGAGTTAAATTGACTTAGGCACATTTGAAGCGAAAGAATCACCTAAAGCCATGCGGATTGCGAGACGAAAGGTCTAGTCCCATAACATAAGTATACTCTAAAAAAAATAGTCTTACTATTCAATTTTAATTTTTCTTATTTTTAATAATTAATAAATTGAGCATAATAATTAGTGAATATCAATGTAAAATAATTAATATAATATAAATTATATATATACATACTATTTATATAGGATTATATAAAGAAAAATGTCCTATCTTTCACAAAATAAATTAAAACTAAAAGTTGTCCTAGTAATTGTAATGATTTATTGAAATGAGATTTACTTAAAAAGATATTAATTTTTTTATTAAGAGAGTGTGTAACTTTTAGTTTCAGAATTTGATAAGTAAGTTCATATTGGTTCTTAAATATTTTTATATTTTTTTATTTTTAAACTCAAAGTGTCACATCATTAAACTTTTAGAAATTTCAAGTTTAAAGATCAAAATGAACTTAGTTGTCAAGTTCAAAATGGATAAAAAAATACAGGTACAAAGGTGAATATAGTGGTCAAGTTCAAAGGCTAGTGTGGGCCTACTTGCTAAGTTCAAAGGCCAAAAGTTATATTATCCCATTTTTTTCACGATCAATAATAAAATGGGTTTAAATGAATCACGATTTTCAAGTTTAATGGTCAAAGTGGATAAAAAAAAGTTCAGGGGCAATATGAATCTAATTGTCAAATTCAATGACCAAAAGTTACATCATCTCTTTTATTGAATATTGGGGTGGGAATAGAGGTTACACAATTTGAACCGGTGTCAAATAGGTGTTTAATAAGAGTTTTAACCATTGTTCTATATAAGTTGAGACTTAAGAAATCCTCATTTTATATTTTTTATGATATTTTAATTTGAGAGTTAACCAAGTTGATATATCAAGTTAACTAGACATCAACTTAATTAAAAATAACAAATAAATTAAAAGTAATATTGAAATAAATCAAAACTATAAAACAAAAGTAACATGTTTAGTAATATAGGTGATTTATATATTTTTAAATAAAATGAAAAATCACTCTCAAAACTTAAAATGGGTGTTGAAACTAAATATTCTAAGATTTTAAAAATCTTCCCAACACAACCATAACCTCGTTACCTTCTCAAAAGAAATCTCAATAAAATCATTGCTTAACTTAACTTTATGATATTTTTATTTTTTGACCCACATAATAAGTGTATCACAAAACTAGTAATTCATTTATAAATTTGATAATTTTTTAAATAGAATTTGATTTTCTATTTTTAAACATAGAAAAGAATTATTCATAATTTTCAAATACTTTTAATACTACTTATATTTGCTACAATCACATCCAAATATGAGGAACTTTTAAAGTTTTCTTCCCACTTTGAGTCTGAACTCTGAAAACTTATCTTTTAAATGATTCAAAGACTGAGCTTTTGGAATGTGTGAGGAAGAGGAGATAAGATTGAACACTACACTCCATAAAAAAAAGGAGTGGGATAAGCTTCAAAAACTTGTTTTGCAATTTGCAACTTTTCACCAGGAAGGTTTGCGTTATTAATTCTTATTTTTATAATATTTTAATAATAAAAAAAACCTTGAACTGTTATAAGATAAGATTCACTTATATTAAATTTTATACAATTTTATAATTTTTATACGATTATTATTTTTTAATTTAATTGTTATATTTTATGTTTCATTCAGATAGATTATATATATCAAATTTGATATAAAATAAAAAATCAACTATTAATTTTATACAAAAATACATTAAATATATATATATTAATATAAATAATATTTTAAATTAATATTATATAAATATCATATCAATTCAAAATTTTACATACATAACAAATATAAATATCTTAATAAATTTAAAGATTAAATTATTAAAATATTAATAATATAAAAATATAAAACCACTCAAATTTTTATATTAATATAAATAGATTCTCTCTTCAATTGATAATAGCACGACTACTTTTTCTATTACGTACTCTAAAAGTAAACTTTTATATATATTGGGAAGAAATTATTCTTAAAAGATTTATTTAATAAGTCTTTAATTTGTATCCTATGGTTTATCTTTTTGCCCATACAGAGATGATAAATCTATCCAAAAGAAATAACTAATAATCAAAAACAGAATTTTTGCTTTTACGTTAACCTTTGTTGAATGGCTCGCGTCCCCAATAGTCCTTTGGTCCCACTCTCTCCTGCTCTTCTTTACTTTCTTCCTAAACAAAACAATATATATATATATATATTCATCGCAATTAAATTAGCCAAATTTGCTATTTTTTATAATTAATTAAATAAGTTATTTTTTAAAAAATTTAGAGAAATAAAGTGATTTTCGGAGAGAGACTTACTTTCACACACTCTTCTTGGCCTTTGATTTTTGAGTTTTTTTTTTAAGATTATAGTTAGGGGTTTTTTTGTTTCAGAATTAGAATTTAGGGTTTTAGGAGTAAAACTGTGAAAGTTTATAGGTAGGTTTGAAGGGTCGAGGATGCGATAACACAAACCCATCCTATGGAAGTAAGGTTTCTGGGTGATAGTGCTTGATTCGATCACATGTCAAAGTCTAAGTGGAGGTCTCAGTCAAAGGCCGTGATGCGGTCACGAGTTTGAGTGTAATTGGGGCTAGTTGACGGTCGTTATGCAGTCACGAGTTCAAGCTTTTTGAATACCCGCAAATGATGTCTTATATATAACATACATAAAATTGAGGTCATAATCATAAAGAAAAACGAAGGGCTTTCCAGTGTAATCAACTTAATTTTTTTTTCTCTATTTCCAAGCAACTGATATCTTTAACCTTTCATTCTTATCCGAAGGCTAACACCGAGGTGGATACAAGAGGCTCTCAAGTGGAGAGCGGATGTTTTGGCAGAAGTAGAGGTCAAACTCGGGTCGACGCGACAATGGTTGTAGTTATTAATGGTTTGTTTAATAACAGCAATCGTTGTCGTCCCGAAAGGAGCATCACCTTTACTCCATCGATACAATAGCTACCGCCTGAGAGATCTCTTGCGTCCATGACAATGTTGGCCTTCGGATAAGAAGGAAGGCTAATGATACTGGTTGCGTGAAGATAGAGAAAAAAAATACATAGACTATAGCAGGAAGCCCCATAGTTTTTCCCTATGATTATGCCCTCAAACTTCTGTATGATATTTATAAGGCAACATCTCCTGGTATCCAAAAATTTTGAGCTCGTGCCCACACAACGATCATCAATTGGACCCCCTATTACACTTTGATCCATGACCTCATAACAACTGTCAACCGAGATCTCTACGTAGACTTCCACTCGTGACTGCATAAAGCTCAATCACCTAGGAACCTGATTTCAGAGGATAGGTTTATAAGGTAATGGTCTCATATCGGCAAAATATAAATCATGGCATCTTTTCGGAAGAAAATGGGCTTGTGGACATTAACAAATGATCGTTGGAGGAAAGCACGCACAGCTGGACTCGCACAACTGAATGCGCTTTCACTCACTCTCTCCAAAATCAATCTATTTTCTTAAATTTTGAAAAAAAAAAGGCTTATTTGGCCAATTAAAAAATGGCATATTTGCCTAATTTAGCCCTAATCTGCTATTAGACTAAAGTGGTTATAGTTTTAATTTCATTAAAATTAATTGAAAAATAATTTAATTTGGAAATTTTAATTAAATTTATTTTAAATAATTAATATTTTGAGAATATAAATTAATTATTTTGAGAATAGAAATTAATTATTTAGTTGAATAAATTATATGAGATACTTAAAGATCTAAATAACACATATAGTTGTACTCAATATATGAGACAGATTCAATAGCCCATCTCACATAGGATGGATGACAACCCTAGCTCCCAAAAAAAGGGTTTTGCCTCCCATACATATTCTAGTAGGGAATTTTTTGTATTTTCTATTAAAATATTGTTATTTTACTTCTTCTTATTCAACAAAGACTTTTGTGATTTTTTTATAAATAGAGATCATGGGCTAGATCAAAAAACATTCAAAACTAAGTGCCAACACTTTGTCAAAATTTAGAAAGATCATTTTGCAAATAAATTCTAACTTTAAGAGAGTTTTTTTTTTCTAGCTCATAAAAAGATATTGATCTTCCCCACTGGAACATAAATAAAAGTTTTTGTTGTGTTCATCAATTTGTGTGTCACATCTCGAGTTAAAAGAAATTGGGTTAGTGAAACCAAGAGTGGTCATATCCGGATTCTTTAGCTTTGATTGTGACAATTATGAAAAATAATTGAATTTAGTTTAGTGGTTGAGGGTTGATGTAATAGTCCGGTTTACACCCTAGTCGAAACAGTGGTTTCAGGACCACAAATCTGAGTTAGAAAAATGTTTTAATATTATTTTCCGTGCTTATAATATATGAATTGATATTTGTGAAAGTTTCGTGTGAAAATTTGATCGTTTGTGTGCTTAATTTAGAAAAAGGACCTAATCGCATAAAATGTAAAAGTTGCATGTTATATGTTAAAAGTACCTATTTGCTATGGCTTTTTTAATTGTACGGTCTTTATGTTGCTATTATGCCATTGATATTATGAGTGGACATTTATGGCCTTAATGTTAATGTTTTATATGTTATTTCATTAAGGGTAAAATTGGTATTTGGTTAATATGATAATTATAATAAAACAAAGGAATGAAATTAGGCCATTTATGTTCATGTTGCCAAAAATTTGAAGAATAAAAAGAAAGAAAATAAGCTTCCTCTGGTTCGGCTAAGGAAATTGATGATTAAGGTATGGTTTTTTATCCGTTTTTTATAATTTTTACGTTTTTTGTGATCGTTGCTTAGTAATCTTTCAAGCTCATGCCTCAATTTTTGAATTTGATTATGATTTTGAGTTATGTCATTGTTGATAATATGAGTTTTATGAAGTTTGATGATAGAAAATGAAATATATGTGTTAGATTACTATGTTTTGTATTGGGATTTTTGATGAATTTGAGTATTTTGAGCTAAATTGTGAAAATGAGAAATTGAAGGACTAAAATGTGAAATAAATGAAATATGTGGGCTTATATGAACTCCATGAAAATTTAGCTAAGCATGTGTATAAGGAAATTTTGTGTATTTTGTGATTTTATGAATTAGGGACTAAAATGTTAAAATGTGTAAATGTGAGGGCTAATTTGTAAAATGCCCTAAATGTGTGTATATGGATTGTTTTGAATGAATGTAAGATTGAATAAGTCAAATTTTAATATGTTTATATCAAGAACCAAAGAAAACAAAATTAGACCGGGAAAAGTTGAAAGTCGTCGAGTAGTCGATTCCGTTCATTTGAGTACATACGAGGTAAGTTGATATACAAATAAATGTATTGAATTGAATTATGAATTACTTATAAGATATTTGAATTGTGATGAATGGATTTGAGAGTGAAATATGTGAAATCCGAGAAAGTTCTGATAATGCAACGACGTTTGAAAAGTCTCGTACGAACCATAGGTATAAAACTAGGATACATATGTCATGACATAGGATTTCCAATATGTGATTTCGTGTAAGACTACGTCTGGGACGTTGGCATCGGTTTAAGATTTACGTGTAAGACCTGTCTGGGACGTCGACTTTGTATTTGATTTCGTGTAAGCCCCTGTCTGGGACATTGGCATCGATACTTGATTACATGTAAGACCACATCTGGGACGTTGGCATTGTATGAGCTTTCCAAGTTATCCACGTATCCTATTTGATTCCATACGGTTCAACGGGCATTTAGAGAAACGAGTAATTATGTGGTTGTGTATCAACTCAGGTACGTTTGAAATGTATATCATGATTAAGAATAAAAGGTAAGTATTTGAACATATATGGACATATGAAATATGTATGAGCTATATGAGATTTATAGATACATGATTATGCCTTGCCATGATCTATGTGATTGAATTGAATTTAAATTATGTTATGTGATAAGTTTATTTGTATATGGCTCACTAAGCTTTTGAAAGCTTACTTTATGTGTGTTTTCAAATATTTTTAGATATCGAAGCTACCGGGAGCTTGGGAATCGTCAAGGAACATCACCACACTATCGAACCTTATTTTGGTACCCTTTTTGTAAATTTATATATCAAAGTATGGCATGTATAGGTTAGGACTATTTTGGTATGTTTTGTGATGTATATATCATGCCATGTGATATGGCTAGATTAAGTTGTGTTAAGAAATGGTATGTTATGATGTGTTCATGGATGGCTAAGAGAATTGGTCAATTTGGTAAGTTTTTGGTATGTGCCTATTTCGGAATTTGGTAAAGTTTTGGTATGAGAATGTATGAAATGAATTGTAGTTATGAAACATATGTTTTAGTATGATTTTTGGTTTATGAATTGGTATAATTTGGTATGGATTTAAGCAATGAAAATGGTTGGTAATGGTATGGCATAAATGATGTATGTTTGTGGTTGAAATTAGTTTAATTTGTGATGCTATTGATGCTTATTATATGATTGTAGGGAGGACCCAAATGGGTGGCACATTGGCCTTGTAAATGGCCTATTTTTGTCCACACGATCTGAGACACGGGCTTGTGTCTCAACCGTATTGCTCGAAGGCCATTTCGAAATGAGCCTGGGCAAACCACACTATCGTACACACGGGCATGTGCCAAACCGTGTGGCCAAGTCAGTTTCGAGCACGGGCTAAACATACGTACGTGTGACTGGCCGTGTGACTTAAGTCAATAGCCTCCTTAATTTTCACATGGCCTGGCACACGAGCGTGTCTTGTGGCTGTGTGGACAAGTCAGTATGTATGCCCTATTTTGCCACGACTTAGACACATAGGCGTGTCTAATGCATGTGAGGCACACGGCCTGTTTACACGGGCATGTGACCATTCTAACTTAGAAAATGTTTAAGTTTTGAAAAATTTTGTTTCTACTATGTTTAGTCCCGACCTCTTCCTAAAGCTTGTTTAAGGTCTTGTTGACCTAAGAAAGGGACTTTATGTTGATGTTTGACTATGATGTTATGATGTTTGTGAAATGTATGCGAAATGTTCCGATATGTCCGATAATGCCTTTTAACCCTAGTCCGACGACGGATACAGGTTAGGGGTGTAACAGTTGGGGTAGTGTGTGAGAGGTTTTGGGTTTGAATCATTTCCCTTGAAATTTTGTTAATTTTTAGCTCAATTCATATCTCTAGTCTTTTGGCTTAAATCTTATTTCTGTGCAAGTTATATCAGAATGAGTCTATTGGTTCAGTGGTAAGGTGTCAGCTTATCTTTTGGTCATGTGTTCGAATCTCTGTGCGTGAAACTGAGAATTTTCTTTTCGTTTTAAACTCTTTGGGAAAAACCAGATAAGGTAACTAATCAGATTTAGTGGGGGCAATGAGTAGTTTTTAATTAGTTAAAAACAAATCTACTTCCCCAAATTTCTCTCCAAAACAACCATCCATGTAGCACCCCAAACCCGGCCCAGAAGTTATAGCCGGATCCGGCATGCCACATCAAAAACGTTAAAAAAAAATTTCCATTCTAAGTCCAGAAAATCGTACTTGATGTTCAAAATATTAATTCATTAAGGGTTAAAGTGAATGGAAGCTGTGCACCAGGTAGGAAACCGGAAAAGAGGTGGTGAGTCCATCGGACTGCTTAAGTACCAAGCTCCCTTCGGATCCAATCCTAGACATGCATACCACCATTGCCACACTTTAACGTCATGGATATTTCTAGGAAACCGATTTGATTAAGTCATTTTTAGGAAAAGTGATTAAATTTGGAAAATACTTTCATTGTGGAAGCTTTGCTTGTTGTCGTGTTATTTTGAAATCAATTGTTGTTTTTTGAAAACGCGCCCTAAAGCTATCCAATTTCGACAGTTAAAATAAGTATTACCTAATACATATTAAAACCATCAAAAATAATTAAGCGGCCTTATTACATTTAAAAACCCAAAACTTCAAAAGTAAATAAAAGGATGTCCAGTTCACCGAAGAAAATCAAACTTTCGAGCGGGTGGCCACTCCGAATTCCTCACGACTCCAAGCCCACTATGGTTGGGGATTTCTGCGTGGATGAAAATAAAAGGGTGAGTTTGGGGAAACTCAATGTGTAAATTAACCCAACCATAGCCTATATCAGCTCAAACCATAGAAATAGAATAAGTTGGCCTTAGCCGAGCAATTGATCTGAATAAAGCCCATAGGCCCATAATGTAACGTAACAGATATTACATGTTTATGCGAAACCCAACCTGATTCATCCATAACACCCCGTGCAGCGTTACACCATGTGGGAGACTACTCGACCCACCCAATCGCTACACACCACGTAATTTGCAGCATGGTGCCAGAGCGAATAATGTGACGAGTCACGGATACTGAATAATCGTGGCGAGCCACCGTATCAGATATATGTGGCAGAGCCACCAGATCAGATATTTATGACAGAGCCACCAGATCAGATATTTGTAGCATAGCCACCAGAACGCTTCCTCCATAATATAACCCATGTCCCCATGCAATGATATATAATCATGGCATACATCATACGTAATCGATCGTCATGCTTTTCAGTCAAAATTAACCCTAGGGGTATAACGGTAATTTGCACCTAGGGGTATAACAGTAATTTTCCATACATAGGGGTATTATAGTAATTTAGCTACTTTTAGGGTTTTCATACATATCCTAACTATTTACGTACTATCAGAACACTTACCGCACATACTTACTGAATTGGGCCTGTTGGCCCATGAACCCGATCTTTAGCCCATTAAGCCCAAATTATCAAAATGTACGAAATCGCGCGTACTGCAGTTTATTACTTTAGATTACCAAATATACAAACCCAACTATCTTACGAGCATTCGTACACTCGCAAATTCCCAAAATACTGACTTTTCGGCATTTCGGCTTTTCAGCTTTTGCCAATCTAGTCTATAAGAGGGTGTCGATTACACACATGCTTATGACGATATCTTGACGAGATCCACACACGAACTGCCTACAATTGGATTACTAACACGTTAATCTAACTATTGAAATATAAACTACGTATTAACCCCTTACAATATTCGGCCAACCACACCTACAGATCATAGTAAGCTTATAAGAAATCAATAACCAACTCATTAACAAATTTTTGTCAATGTTTACCATATAATCATAATTTCACTGCAAGCTGTCTTCCTGAGCAACAGTCACTAAATTATTTATAACTGGAGCTACAAAACTCCAAATCAAGTTCCGTTAATTTTCCCTGAAAATAGACTCATATATCTTTTATCCATAAAATTTTCAGAATTTTTGGCATGGCCAATCAATAGCAGATTTTTCTTAAAGTTTCCCATGTTTCACTGTTTGACTAATCTGACCACTCTTCATTACGAATCAAATTTCTCATTGTACAGAATTCAAAATATGTTCTTGTTTATTTCATTAGAAACTAGACTCAATAAGCTTTAATTACATAATTTATTCAGCTTCTAATTCATCTCTCACAATTTACGGTGATTTTCCAAAGTCACGTTACTGCTGCTGTCCCGAGCAGATTTATTACCAAATCACTCTTTCACACATACCTTGCATGCATGTTATTTAAACATGTATATCACCAATCAATCATCACATATCTATGATTTTACTTAAGTATAATCTCCATTTCACCATTTTAAAGCACAACATGTTAGCTGATTTTTCCCTTTAACATCTAAGGCATATGCATGCTCATTTGTTTGGCTCAACTTCACCTATCTTCCATTTTTTCATCAAAAGAACATGAAACAACAACCATTTCCTTCATTTTAATTCATGACTAAATGCTCACAACACAACTAAAACCAAAATATGCTTCAAGAGTTAAGGTAGAATCAAGAAGAACTCATGAACCTCAAAATAGAAGCAAGATACCAAGAACTTACCTTCAATTTTCCTCCTCCTAATGACCGAATACTCAAGAGCTTTCTCCTCTCCTTTCTCTTCTCTAACTTTCAGCTATGATGAACAAAGATGGACAAAACTTTGTTCTTTTCACCCCTTTTTCTTTTAATAAAACTTCATATTTCATCCATTTAATTCTTTAATACAAAAGACATGAAATTCTTATCATGAAACATTTACCTAACCCATTATCATGAAACATTTACCTAACCCATTATCATGAAACATTTACCTAACCCATTATCATGGAACATTTACCTAATCTATTATCATGGAACATTTACCTAACCTATTATCATGGAACATTTACCTAACCTATTATCATGAAACATTTACCTAACCTATTATCAATTTGTATCAATTTTACCATAAATTATGGATATCAAGTGTACATTTTGTCTACAACAACATGATGCCTGGCCACTTCATGTAAAATGGGAGGTTTGTCATGCAAATCCTCCTATTTTGCACTCCTATTTATTTGGTCACTTCAATTTAGCCTATAGCATTTTCAAACATTTTCACATAGGTTCTATTTCATAATTGCACCCTCTTTTTATTATGGAACAAAAATTAACTAAAATTGTCGGGTTCTATCTTAAGTTTGGGCTTTCTAGAGGCCCACTAACATAATTAAACCTATGCCAACATTCACAGGATTCCCGAAAATTAGGGCGTTACAACTCTACCCTCCTTAAAGAAATTTCATCCTTGAAATTTACCTAATCCAAACAGATGAGGGTATTGCTGTTGCATCGTCTCTTCTAGCTCCCAAACTCAGAAGTTTCCCCTTCCTTAACTTGTTGAAAACGAGCGACCAAAGACTCATCGTTCAACTGTTTTTCCTTAATCTGATCCACCCAGGTTGGCCTTACTTGCAACTCAGCCAACAGACTTCTATCATCATACAGACTCAGACAAGCAAACATTGCTCTCAGATCAGATACAGCTCTATGACTTAGAGCATCGGCTACCACATTAGCCTTGCTTGGGTGATACTCGATCGAACAGTCATAATCCTTAAGCAACTCAATCCATCTCCTTTGCCTAAGGTTCAGCTCCTTCTGAGTCAACAAATACTTAAGCCTCTTATGGTCAGTGTATATAATACACCTTTCTCCGTACAAATAATGTCTCCAAATCTTAAGTGTAAATATCACTGCTACCAACTCTAAATCATTAGTCAGATAGTTCCCCTCATAAGGCTTAAGTTGTCGTGATGCATATGCAACCACCTTACCCTCTTGCATTAACACGCAGTCCAAACCCACGTGTGATGCGTCACTATACACAGTAAAATCATTCCCAGACTCCGGCTAAATTAACACAAGTGCTTCAGTCAGAACTTTCTTCAACTTCTCAAAAGCTTCTTGCTGCTTCTTAGTCCATACAAATGGTACTCCTTTCCTCATGAGTTTTGTCAGAGGTGCTGCCATCACAGAAAAACCTTCCACAAACCTTCTGTAGTATCCTGCCAACCCTAGGAAACTCCGTATTTCCGACACTGACCTAGGCGGCTTCCACTCCAAAATCACTTTAATTTTCCGAGGGTCCACCTTAATCCCATCAGCAGAGACCGCATGTCCTAAGAAGGTTACCTCCCTCAACCAAAATTCACACTTGCTGAACTTCGCAAAGAGTTCCTTCTCCCTTAACACTCGCAGCACTATACGGAGATGCTCATCATGTTTCGCTTCAGTTTCAGAATATACCAGGATATCATCAATGAAGACGACTACAAATCGATCCAAGAATGGTTGGAACACCTGATTCATCAGATCTATAAATGCTACAGAGGCGTTAAATCACCCAAATGGCATAACCAAAAACTCGTAATGACCATACCGAGTCCTGAATGCCGTCTTATGGATATCTGCCTCCTTGACCCTTAACTGATGATATCCAGATCGGAGGTCGATCTTAGAAAATACAGAAGCTCCTCTAAGCTGGTCGAACAGATCGTCAATCTTTGGCAATGGATACTTATTCTTAATTGTCAGTTTGTTCAACTGGCGATAATCAATGCACATCCGCATTGTACCATCTTTCATCTTCACGAATAGCACCGGTGCTCCCCATGGAGACACGCTTGGCCTAATGAAGCCCCTATCCAACAACTCTTAAATTTGAGCATTTAACTCTACTAACTCCTTCGGTGCCATCCTATACGGTGCGATAGACACAGGCGCCATTCCAGATAACAAGTCTATTCCAAACTCAACTTCTCGATTCGGAGGCAATCCTGGAAGCTCCTCCGGAAAAACATTTTGGAACTCCTTTACGGTCCTAACCTTATCCACTGTCAGTCCCTTCTCTTCCCACTGACTTACAAATACCAATTAGGCCTCACAACCTTTCCGAATCCACTTTTCGGCTCTTAATGCCGACACCACATTGGACAAATAATCCCTTCTCTCACCTATCACCATAACCTCCTCATCCTTTGTAGTTCTTAACACCATTCGTCTAGCAGCACAATCCAGAGTCGCCTTATGCTTAACAAGTCAATCTATTCCCAGAATGAGGTCAAACTCTCGGAACGGTAACTCCATCAGATCTCCAAGAAAAACCTTGCCTTGAGTTTCTAAGGGCACATTCCTATACAGTTTGTCTACCCTAACCGAAAGTGACCCAAAGGACTTAGTACAGATACCCCACTCACAATCTCCTCGGAAGCGGTCCAAGTTGTCCATAATGCTTACGTGGCCTCCAATCAATATTCTGCCACATTCGAGGCGATACCAGACACACCCCTAAAGATCTCCGCTCCGTTGGCTTAGAGTCGTTTAGAAATCGATCCTCGAATTCCGTTGCCCGAACTTGTCCCGACAACCCTTTCCAGAACACGAAGCATTGTCTGTGACAGGGCATCATCCCTGGTACTGCGGTCATGAGACTCTACCTCTGTTGCAGGTGGTACCGGTGCATCTACCGCCGGTATATGTCTTGAAGACGAAGATCTCGCTCGAGCACTTCCTCGGCTTCATCCACGGCCTCTTGTACTCATATCGTATTATCTTGATTACGAATTGAATTAATATTCCAGTGCTTATTACAGATGTTTTATGAATCAGACAAGAGTTCGAGTTTGTTTTCGCAGAATCAAGTCTAGCTACGCTTTGATCTCTTATCAGATTTTCCTATGGTTTTAGTATCATCCTATTTAGAGTATCCTAGCAGGATTTCAGTACAGACAGATAAGTCAGAAAAATATTCAGAAGAGTTCAGAGTAATACTTACAGGCTTGGGCCGGAGATTCGGAATACCACCTTCTAAAGATCTAAATTTTGAAAATTGCGTTTTTCGCAAAAAAAATTGTTTTTGAAAATTTTTGTTTTTTTTTGTAAACCCATTCCACAGCCGAGTTGTTGTAACTGGGCTCTGATACCACTAAATGTAACACCCCAAACCCGGCCCAGAAGTTATAGCCGGATCTGGCATGCCACATCAAAAGCGTTAAAAAAAAATTTCCATTCTAAGTCCAGAAAATCGTACTTGATGTTCAAAAGATTAATTCATTAAGGGTTAAAGTGAATGGAAGTCATGCACCGGTAGGAAACCTAAAAGAGGTGGTGAGTCCATCGATCGCTAAGTACCAAGCTCCTTTCGGATCCAATCCTGACATGCATACCACCATTGCCACACTTTAACGTCATGGATATTTCTAGGAAACCGATTTGATTAAGTCATTTTTAGGAAAAGTGATTAAATTTGGAAAATACTTTCATTACTAAGCTTTGCTTGTTGTCGTGTTATTTTGAAATCAATTGTTATTTTGAAAACGCACCTAAAGCTATCCAATTTCGACAGTTAAAATAAGTATTACCTAATACATATTAAAACCATCAAAAATAATTAAGCGGCCTTATTACATTTAAAACCCAAAACTTCAAACGTAAATAAAAGGATGTCCATTCACCGGAAGAAAATCAAACTTTCGAGCGGGTGGCCACTCCGAATTCCCTCACGACTCCAAGCCCACTATGGTTGGGGATTTCTACGTGGATGAAAATAAAAGAGGTGAGTTTGGGAAACTCGGTGTAAATTAACCCAACCATAGCCTATATCACTCAAACCACGAAATAGAATAAGTTGGCCTTAGCCCGAGCGAATTCGAATAAAGCCCATAGGCCCATAATGAGCGAACAGATATTACATGTTTATGCGAAACCCAACCCAGATTCATCCATAACACCCCGTGCAGCGTTACACCATGTGGGAGACTACTCGACCCACCCAACCGCTACACACCACGAATTTGCAGCATGGCTGCCAGAGCGAATAATGTGATGAGTCACCAGATCTGATAATTGTGGCGAGCCACCGAAGCGATATATGTGGCGAGCCACCGGATCGAATATTTATGGCGAGCCACCAGATCGATATTTGTGGCATAGCCACCGAACGCTTCCTCCATAATATAACCCATGTCCCCATGCAATGATATATAATCATGGCATACATCATACGAAATCGGATCGTCATACTTTTCACCAAAATTAACCCTAGGGTATAACGGTAATTTTGCACCTAGGGGTATAACAGTAATTTTCCATACATAGGGGTATTATAGTAATTTAGCTACTTTTAGGGTTTTCATGCATATCCTAACTATTTACGTACTATCAGAACACTTACCGCACATACTTACTGAATTGGGCCCGTTGGCCCATGAACCCGATCTTTGGCCCATTAAGCCCAAATTATCAAAATGTACGAAATCGCGCATACTGCAGTTTATTACTTTAGATTACCAAATATACAAACCCAACTATCTTACGAGCATTCGTACACTCGAAAATTCCCAAAATACTGACTTTTCGGCATTTCGGCTTTTCAGCTTTTGCCAATCTAGTCCATGAGAAGGTGTCGATTAGACACTGCTTTTGCGACGATATCTCGACAAGATCCACACACGAACGCCTACAATTGGATTACTAACACGTTAATCTAACTATTCAAATACAAACTACGATTAACCCCTTACAATATTCGCCAACCACACCTACAGATCATAGTAAGCTTATAAGAAATCAATAACCAACTCATTAACAAATTTTTGTCAATGTTTACCACATAATCATAATTTCACTGCAAGCTGTCTTCCTGAGCAATAGTCACTAAATTATTTATAACTGGAGCTACGAAACTCCAAATCAAGTGCCGTTAATTTTCCCTGAAAATAGACTCATATATCTTTTATCCATAAAATTTTCAGAATTTTTGGTATGGCCAATCAATACCAGATTTTTCTTAAAGTTTCCCATGTTTCACTGTTTGACTAATCTGACCACTCTTCATTACGAATCAAATTTCTCATTGTACAGAATTCAAAATATGTTCTTGTTTATTTCATTAGAAACTAGACTCAATAATCTTTAATTACATAATTTATTCAGCTTCTAATTTATCTCCCACAATTTATGGTGATTTTCCAAAGTCACGTTACTGCTCTTGTCCCAAGCAGATTTATTACCAAATCACTCTTTCACACATACCTTACATGCATGTTATTTAAACATGTATATCACTAATCAATCATCACATATATATGATTTTACTTAATTATAATCTTCATTTCATCATTTTAAAACACAACATGTTAGCTGATTTTTCTCTTTAACATCTAAGGGATATGCATGCTCATTTGTTTGGCTCAACTTCACCCATCTTCCATTTTTTCATCAAAAGAACATGAAACAACAACCATTTCCTTCATTTTAATTCATGACTAAATGCTCACAACACAACTAAAAACCAAAATATGCTTCAAGAGTTAAGGTAGAATCAAGAAGAACTCATGAACCTCAAAATAGAAGCAAGGTACAGAACTTATCTTCAATTTTCCTCCTCCTAATGACCGAATACTCAAGAGCTTTCTCCTCTCATTTCTCTTCTCTAACTTTCAGCTATGATGAACAAAGATGGACAAAACTTTGTTCTTTTCACCCCTTTTTGTTTTAATAAAACTTCATATTTCATCCATTTAATTCTTTAATACAAAAGACATGAAATTCTTATCATGAAACATTTACCTAACCCATTATCATGAAACATTTACCTAACCCATTATCATGGGACATTTACCTAACCTATTATCATGGAACATTTACCTAACCTATTATCATGGAACATTTACCTAACCTATTATCATGAAACATTTACCTAACCTATTATCAATTTGTATCAATTTGTACCATAAATTATGGATATCAAGTGTACATTTTGTCTACAACAACATGATGCCTGGCCACTTCATGTAAAATGGGAGGTTTGTCATGCAAATCCTCCTATTTTGCACTCCTATTTATTTGGTCACTTCAATTTAGCCTATAGCATTTTCAAACATTTTCACATAGGTTCTATTTCATAATTTCACCCCCTTTTTGTTACGGAACAAAAATTAACTAAAATTGTCGGGTTCTATCTTAAGTTTGGGCTTTCTAGAGGCCCACTAACATAATTAAACCTATGCCAACATTCACAGGATTCCCGAAAATTGGGGCGTTACAATCCATTACTCCTTCATTTTTGTCACATTCTATCTTTCTTCTCATTTCCCTTTTGTTTCTTTTATTTTTCTTCTTGATTTCATTGGTTCTTGTTATTCGAACTTGCTATCAATTCTGTGTCCTTCATCCATACGAGTGGGTCATGGTGTTGTTAAGTAAGTTTAGTGTAAGTGTTAACGTTTTCTTTTTCCCTCTCTCGATGGTAAGGTTTTTAGTTGTGTTGGTATTGAGTTTAAATTCTAGTGTGTTAAGGACTTAGTGTTTGACAATTTTTTGCATTCTTATAGGAGAGGGGCGTGGGATATTAGATGAACTTCCAGTGAATTAAGCGCTTGGATAGGCAGCTTTTCAAGGTAAGTTTTCGAATATCAGCTTTAGGGGCTGATTTTTTGTAAGGGAAAGTTATGAATTTAAGTGTCAGATTTTTATCTCTGGGTTTTTAATTGGTACAATTTGATGTTGAATGTAGAATGTAGAATTTTCGAAGTGATCTATTGTGTGGTTGTCCATAAATAACATCAAATGTGTGAAATCAACCCAAAAACTCGATTGAAACTCGATTAAATCAAGAAACTAGGCTATCTTTTAAAACTGCCCAGTGCCACACAGCCGTGTGACAGCCTGTGTGACAAGCCTGTGGAGCACACGGTCGTGTGAAATCATGCAGGCCATGTGGGGCACATGACTGTGTGAAATCATGCAGATTGTGTGGGTAGACTGTATGGACCACATGGGCTAAGTTTTTAGGCCGTGTGGGCCTTTTGGGTCAATTTGGAGGCCCGATTAGGGGCTGATTAAGGGACTCATAAATTGGGTCCATGGGCATTATATAGGCCTAGAAAAGCATAAGTTTCAATAAACAAACATGGGTAAGTGTAAGAGGTACGTTAAATAAGTTTCAATAAGTATAATAATAATGCGTTAAGTTAATAATGACTATTTTGTAAACTATGTGTATTATAAATATTCTGTTATCTGTTTCGATAAGTTATCCGGTTCGACTATGTAAGATGATTTGCTATGATCTGTATAAGTTATGTGTAAGTTACGCTCCATATAATATTTATTTATGTGGGCAGGCCATGCAACATATGTGATATGTATGTATGTTAACGTGACTTTGCATATGCATTAGGGTGGGTTATGACATGGAGGATGTGTTGTATGGCAATTATTACTGCAAATATATGGCAGCTAGACCTTAAATTTCTATATGGAAACTCAGCTGTATATTGTGAGTGGCACACCGCCACATATTGGTGTGATTGGACAGATGGACTCTTATAGTCCTATTTGGTATGATTGGTTGGTCAGAGTTGGTGTCTAGCGGATGGGGGTAGGATCTGTATCTACATTTATTCTGGTCTGATATGATATGTGTTTTTGGAAATTTGACAATCTGGTCTGACATATGTTTATGAAATTAAGATATTCCGATTCGGAATATGTTCTAGAAATATGACATAATGATTTGATATATGTTTTATGTAATACAATATTCTGATATGATATTTGTATTTTATAAGTAAAAATTTTGTGGTGACATTTACATATGTGCTTGTTAAATAGAATTTTGCTTGTGGGTCAAGTCACACACTAGGCTTTTAGCTTACTTGTTTGTTTAATACGTTTCAGGTGAACTTCTGACTTAGGACTGGACGATGAGTAGGAACCCAGATTGGTCTTTCAAAAAATATGTTTTGATTTATGTTAATTAAGAATGTTGGACATTTGGTTTTCGACTATGTTTTTTAATTTGGTTTTGTTTTTGGGTTTTGATTTGTTCATCAGTTTTTAGAAGTTTTAACGTAAAATGAAAAAAAAATACAAGCTAACAAATTAGAATTCGGTTTTCAAAACTAAAACAAGCTAAGAACTTTCAGCAGCAAATTTTAAAATGAGTTATATGAAAATTTATAACGAATGTTTTAGAATATGCCCAATTGGCGAACTATAGGTTTTCACTTATCAAGATCACGGTTTCCAAATTATCAACTCTAAAATTTTTTTCTACAAAGTTTTATTCAAATTACGAGTTTTATAAAGCAAGCGACATAAGTGCAATGATTTAGTAAAATTTAGACTTTAAGTTAGTAATTGATAGATTTACATAAACGATTTAAAAGTGGCAAGTTTTTCTATCAAAGATTTGTGGCGAATTTTATAAAACTTTGATTTTCGATTTTGTATTGAGCAACGTTTGGAAAGTAAAGATCTCTACGTATTATTGTAATTCTCAAATTTGGCTATAACATCTAGGCCTGGCTTGGGGTGTTACATCGTGAGTATAGCAGAGAAAATCATGTTAGAAAAGAGCTAGGAAAAGACTTAAACTATCTATTCCAAAACACATGTACAAATATGGTAAAAAGTTTATTGTTAAATAACATAACCGCTTGATTTTAAAAAATAATTTTTTTTTGTGCAACAAAATCAAAATTTAAAATTGAATTTTTCCAACAGACTTTACATATTACCTCCTCACCAAAAGAAAAGACATCACCAATGAGCACATACCACTTGTAAATAATGTTGACTTATCATCATGCAAAATGGGAGATCATTGTAGAACTATAGCTAGTTGGGGAATTGAGTCCAAACACATATGTAGGTGAAATCACATGACTCGACACCTGTCCAAGAAATTGACACATACACGTGCGCGCATACACACACACGCTCGTGCTGGTGATTGGAACTTTGTTATGCAACTGCATATATTGATCAATTAATAAAGTGATAAGAAAATATCATTCTCAATGATGATCAAATTTTAAGCTGTTAAGTAGCAAGTATTCAATGTTATCTATTCTAGATCAAGAAAATATATTCTAATTACTATTAAAATTAAACTAAGCAAATTATGGAGATTTTATTAAACTAAAACAATGAAATTCACTAAATTTCTCAATCAATTTTTAAAGACTTGAAACTTTTAACTTCACTTAATCCAATTAATTAATTATCTATCATTCAATTGTTCAATCTATGTAATTACTAACCCGATATTCAATGGCATTAATTAGATCCTTTTAGTATCTAGTTAAGTTAACCCCCCTTTCCCATTAGCTATATTTCTATGATAGGCAAGTTGGGTGAAGTCACTAATAGCAAACCTATTGGGTTGATTTGGGCTTCAGGTATATTCCTATCCTAACAGCAAATTAACTCGTTCATCAGCGCTACTAAAGTTAACCCTAATCTATTCAGTCTATATTTCTACCTTAATTTTCTCTTCCAAGTAAAATCAATATTTTCAAATTAATGTAACTTGATGACTAAAAAAGCAGATTAAATAAACATATGACTGAATATATAATTAGCAAAGATCGAAACAATCGAAGAGAAAATAAATTAATTAACGAAGAAATAGGATCCATTATTATTCCAAGATTATAGAGTTTACTTCATAATGAGTTGAGTATACCACACAAATAGAGATTCACAACAAACTTGCATCAATAAAAAGTAAAAAGAAATAATCTAGAGAGAAACTAGTTAAAGAATTAATGTCAAGAGCTTTAGGTCTCTTTTTCTTCTTATCTTTGCAAGCTTGAAGTTTTCCTTTGTGTGAGAGAATTAATCATTAGCCTCCAAGTTGAGTTCTTTCTCTTTTCCTCCTTTTTGTTTCTCTTAAATCCTGTCACCCTTATTTTTAGTGTTTCTAATCGCACCGCTCCACCAAGCTCAGCAGTTGCAGTGGAGGAAACTTCTTGTTGCCAAAATTTCTAAATTCAAGATCATGCTCTACTGCATTGAATCAAATCCGATGGAGTGGAAGACTTCTCCTCGATCCCTTTTACTTTATGCTATAGGTCTTCTATTCTCCATTCGAGACCTACAATATAAAAGAAAAATATCAAGTAAACATGAGTTAACTCTAAAAAGATACAAACAAACAATATTCAAATAAAATATAATTGATTCAAAAACTATAACATGCAATAAAAACTAATTTAAATGTTAAAATTAGCTTCTAAAATATTATAAAACTATATTAAAATAACTCTAAATAAGAGAGTTGCCACCTACTTATTAGGAAAGAAAGACTTTGTATGAAGTTCCTGTAGTTCTCTTTTCCTCCACCCTTCTACTACTCTATATCGACAAATATAATGATGCCTTGACCTGATTGCAAGGTTGAGGTTAGGGACGAAACGAGGAAATCTTTTAGGAGGTCAAAATTAAATTATAATTTTTACGATAGTAAAATATAATTTCACCATTTTAATAGCCTATATCTTTATAATTTTAAAAGGATTAAATCAAAATTTTATTATTTTTAGAGGATCAAAGTATAATTTTACCTTCACTAATTTAAAATTTTAAAAATTTTAAAAGACTTAAATAAAAAATTTCTATTTTAAAGGAGCCGGGACCCTACCAACTCTGGTTTAGCCTGGTTGAGGTTGTAAGATTTTTAATCCAGAATACCTCAAATTCAAATTTACCTAATTCATTTTAAATTTAAAACAATTCAAAATTTCTTCTAACTAAAATAATTCAACCTCTAAATTAATTTTAGCAGGAAGTGGGCCGAATTGAAGGATTGAAAGTTGTGCTGAGATAGGATCCTGGTTAAAGGAGTACACGTAACCTAGGTCAAAATCAAGTATTAAAACATAAATTATCTAAAGGATAATTATTGTCAACAAGTTATCATATGTTTTTTTATATTATATAGCAAAAAATACATAATTATTTTTCTATTTCCACTTTTTAAAACTCCAATAATAGTATATTTAGTAATAACAATTCTAAATTAAAAAGCCTATTCATTTCACTATTCTATCTATGTAGCCCAATAGTTGATGCGCCTAATTTTCAGCCTTGAATTACTACTAAAGAAAGGGAGCCTTGCTGTGATATTAAACATGGTAGGTAATCACCCATTTACGATCAGTTAAACAATAATGTAGGTAAGAAAACCATACCTTTCTGCAACATTTCAACCCAATTAATTTCTACTATTGTTCTTAAAAATGGCATCTCTCAAATTTTAGTTTATTTATGATTCTTTCATTATTCGACTATTTTAGAAAAATACAAAATAATAAAATCTTTCTTCAACATGATTATCCTATGTATTAAAAATGGATTTTTCTTAAATTAGTATATTTAGAGATTTATAGTTGTTTTTTCAACAATATCAATGTTTGAATAATAATGCTATCTAAATTTTCTCATTGAAAGTGTAATGTACTTGTAAGTTATCAATGAAGTTTTCATTTCAAATCCAATTTATCTTTAGATTATATTTTAAAAAATAAAAATTAATTAAAAAGACACCTATCATATCCCTAATTTATTAAGGAATTGTTTGTAAGTATAATTATAAATACAATTACAAAAATACATGTGAAAACAATTATATTTAGAATGAATTCAAACTGAAATTCTGAATATAATCAACTAAAAGTTATTGTGGTAGATTTAGAATAAATCCAAAGAATAATCATGCATAATAAAACTTGAATTTGATTCCTCATAATCTTAAAATTAATATTTTTAAAATTAATCTGGTGATTGAATCAATTAGACCAATAATTCTTGATTCAATTGATTTATTTAATTTAATCTAATAAATTATTAAAAATAGAATAAAATTTAATTCAATAAATATAATCAACTAAATCTATCAATTTGCTCGACCGATCCAACTAGCTAATCTCTTATTTCATAAAGATATTTCGACTAATTCAATACTCAATTAGTAGAACCAACCAATCTCATTTAATTATAAAAACAACGCCTAAAACCTCTTAACTATGTTATTAAAACTTTAATCTTACTTGTAGGAATTAAAAAACTTCGCCCAGGCTAACTGTCTAATCCTTCCATCATATACTTGTCAAAGTGGATTTGACTTGATGTGTTATTTACAGGAAGTAGGCAATCATTAAAACGAAATAAATACTGTGTTTCTTTACTTTAGGAATAAGACATTCGATTAAATTAAAAATATAACAGTAGTAGTAGTTTGGAAGATATAAGTTTTGTATTGAATTAGTTAGATTATGGCAAGAAAATATAATAAATATAATAAAAGTTTATATACCGATCAAATTAATTTTTATTAAAATAATAAAATTAAAATTTTATTATATTTTAAATTCAAATTTCATCATCTAATTTTTTATTAGTTTACATAAAAATATAAAATACTTTCAAAATAATAAAATTTATATATATATAAACGTTTTAATCATTTCTCAATTAAATTATTATCCGAATGACTTATCATTATAGATATAGCTATAGATATTATTAGGCATACTAGGAATTCTCTCAAGTCTTAAAACTTGGACTTTGATGCTAAAAATATCATAGAAACTCATGCTATTAGGAGTTTGATTGCATGTTGCTTCATTTATTAAAAGAATTGATAAATTTATCTTTGTTTATTAGATCTAAAAATAAATTAGCTTTTTTGAGAAAATTTTCATTCATCTCTATATAATGAGATAATTATAAGTGGTGTGCCATATGTTTACAGTGACCAATCTTTAATAATAGAAATAGATAAAATTTTAACGGAAAAATTAATTTACTTTTTAATATATCATATAAGAATTAATTTGTTTATTTTTAATAATATATATATATATATATATATATATATATATAAAATTTATCTCTCAATATAATAACCTCCGTCACAATTTTATGATACCATGATGTCTTCCTTCGCCCAAAATATGGGAAATATAGGAAGGGAAAGGCCAGCTTAACCTAAGTACTAGTATTTAAGCAAGAAAACCTAGACCCCAGGGAAAAGCTAACACGTAATTGAACTGAAATTCACAATCATGGCTAAGTTTTTGATCATGGCGGTTCTTGTGATTTTGGGGACGATGGTAACCTCAGCTTATGCGCAAGCAAGTTGTGCGCAGAACCTTGTGTCCTGTTATCCTTACCTGAACAACGCCACGGCCAAACCTGAAGACGACTGCTGTAACCCGATCAGACAAACCGTCGCCAAAGATCTTCCTTGCCTTTGCAACCTCTATAACGACCCTAATACACTTGCTTCCTTCAACGTCACTGTCCCGGAAGCTCTCAGGATCTCTCGTGAATGCGGGGTCAGTACTGATCTCAGCGCTTGCAACGGTATGTGAATGTCTCTACCTATCTGCCAATATTATTCAATCTTTGATTAATTTTCTATACTAGAATTCTCTTATATTTCGTTTAATAGAGACTAATGATATTTGCTTTTCATGTTAAGCCACTTCTCCCACCTCTGCTCCATCCCCGCCAGGTAAAAGAAAAAATAAAAGATAGCATGAATTTTAGCGCTTACTGTTTCAACCTTAATATATTGTTGCTAAAATTTTATAGGACAATCTGGAGGTGCTGACAGGATAGCATTGACTGGAGTTATCACCTTATTCTTAGTATTGGTCTCTATAGCACCGTATTAAAAGTGATATTTCTTTATTTGGAATAGTCCCGTCAGAGTGAATAATACAGAGATGCTTCAGACTAGGCACCCCAGTTTGAATATCTCTAGAGATTTTTAACTGTTTGCTTGTAATTTAATTGCTTGGTGTAATATCAGTGGTTGGCCAGTGTTTCTACTTTCTATCACAAACCCTTTTATAAACTCATCTCGTTGGTTGGTTAAGCCATCAGACTGAATCTTACCATATTAAAGGGCACAAATATACATGGTTCAGTTTTTATTTTTTATAGGAAGAAGATGTTGAAGCTTTAACTGAGCATGTCATTAACAAACTCTTTTATGAATTATTTAAAATCCGTTTAAAATTTGTTATTGTTGAATTAATAATACTAGTATTTATGTTTTTATTTTATTTATAAATTATATTTGATTCTTTTATATTAAAAATAATAAAAACGTTTTTTAATTTATTCATCAATAAATTTTAATTATTTGTAAATTTGTTCGGTTATATGTTAATATTCTTTTAGCATTGGTAATCATATTTATTTAATTTTGACGAATATGTTATCTACCAAGACTATAATAACAAAAGATTGCATTGATTTGAAGTGTTAGCTGAAATTCCAAGGCTCAAACCTTACACAATCCCTTTAGCTTCCTTTATTGAAAATTGAACTGTATACATTCATTTAACTTTTTTAAAAAAATGAATTAATTTATTATTAAAAATAATTAAGTTAAAAATAATTCATTGGCCTTTGGTTACTAGATAGCCTCTTTCTTCTTTTGCAAATCACTTTTGAGATTAAAGTATCAAAATAGCAAATAACTCATAATAATTAAAAAAAAGAAAAAAAGAAGGCTAAACTAAATTCGAGCCAGCAGGCTCTCTTTATACACCCAATTTAACACGAGTCAATTGAGAATTATCCGAATTAAGGTATCAAAAAATGCGGAACAAAGACATAATCATGTCATGTAAGTCACGACGCAACGTCACCCGAGCAAGGTGATCGGCAACCTTTTCAGCTCTCCTACTAATTCAACAGAAAGATATATCATGTAAGTCACGACGCAACGAAGCACAAAGAAGATTAAATTCAAAAATACCATGATTATCAGAGTTCAATGCACTACAAGTTTCAAGGCAATCAGTCTACAATATTACCTTGCTCTTTCCCACTGACTTAAAGAGAAGAGCCTCTCGAATAGCCATAACCTCGTCCACTGTCGTCCGAGCCACAACAGGTGGATGGCTAATGACCGCACGGATGAAAGCACCTTCCTTGTCCCTAACAACCAGTTCGTAGCCGACATGTTGCCTGTCTTCGCTAAAAGCAATGTCAACATCATACTTGACGTAGCCAACTTGTGGTCGAAACCTACTAATAACGCCACTAGCAACAACTTGAGCAGTAGTAGGCTGCACTTGCTGGTAGGTCGACCGCGGAGTAGCCCAATTTTGCCTGAAGCGAGCAGCAAAAGCCATAGCTAAAGCCATGGTAAATGTGTTTTCACACCATAGGAACCAATTACTGAAATACCAGAGAGACCAAGTAGTGACACACTGTACTAAATAAAGTAGTATCAGCACCAAATAGAAGCGAGAATAGCCAATTAGAAAAAGAGAGATGGAATTGCAATAGCAGATAACAACCACACCTAAACCGCGAAAGCACAACCTAAAAGTACATGGTCGATATCCTCAACCTATCTACAACCAAGACAGTCAATCGACAACACGTAACCCCTGTGAATAAGCTCACAACGTGTCGGAAGAAAGTTACGAAGACAACCCCATAAAAGATCTTTTACGTTTGGCGGAATATCAGCATTCTAAAGAGACAACCAAGGTCCCCCCACTCTATTGACCAGTGAATCAATGAACAACTCGAAAGTAAGTCGATAGACGAACTTAACCAAATATACACTATTCTTATCAAAGTGCTAGATAAGCCTATTGGGGGTGTAACGAGCTAAGCGAAATAGCCATAATCCGCTGCCCATCACAAGGAGAAAACACATCCTCGACCAAGCCTTAGTCCTAACCTCATTGATCATCCCAGAGCAAGTCACATACCAATAAATTGTCCATACCATCAAGAGGCATAGAAGTGATATAGAAATTCAAGTCATCATCGAGCCATGGGTGATTGTAAATCGAAACTATACGTCTATCCCTAATTCGCTAACGAAACTCTCTTTTCAACATACTTGGTCGCACAAATGCTTCTTCAAATAAAAGACGGGTTAGCACTCGCGGAATTATTAAAGAACTCACCTCTCGAAAAATATCTAGCTTTGAAGAGACGACTTAAAAATGAGTCTAAATTGGAAAGAATCCTCCAACCATGTTTGCCAAGTATAGCTAAATTGAAACAATGGAGATCTTGAAAGCCCATACCACAACTTTTTAGTAGTACATAATTTATCTCATGATGCCCAATAGAGTCGAGCCGAATTACTAGTGTTGGAGCCCCACCAATACAAGTTTATAAGTCACTTTAACCCGAGACAAGTATAAATAGGAAGAAGAAAAATGCTCATACAATACACCGAGAGCGCCTGAGCAATTGTTTTAAACATAATCTCCTTTCCTGGCCGAGATAAAAATCTATTTTTCCAATTAAAAATATGCTTGTAGAGTCAATTGATAAACCGTAATCTATACATATTTTTACCCCATGGTTGGCATATTTGTGAATGATCTTTCCTTGTTTTTAGTGAATTTGATGATCCTAATCCTTTAATTTCATGTTTTATACTTAGGTGAGCATAGGAGAGTAAAAAGAGCGAGAAACAGGCTAAAAACGGAGAAAATAGGTCAACATGGGAAATCAACATGGTCTGGACTTCCTCACACGGGTAGACCACACGCTCGTGTCTATTTAGCAGACTTTAACACGGCCTAAGCCACCCCACACGGGCGTGGCACACGGTCGTGTCCCTGTCGAGCCCAAGTCTAGTTCTACTCGGAAAAGGCTACTTTTAAGGGTTTTGAAGCACTCTAAAGCCTATATAAACACCCGAGGAGGCACCTAGAGGGAACATAGGAGTGGGAGGTAAGGAATTACTCGAAGAAAGCCAATTGATCCATCTCAGAAGCCGGATTCTCCTTCAAAACTGAGTATCTCCCTTCAATTTCCTTTAGAGGTTTTTGGGTTTCTTTATGTTTTGTTATTATTATTCTTCTGAGATGTTTTCTTTTACACATATGAACTAAATTCCCTAAATACCTAAGGGGGATGAAACCTAAGAATGATCTTGTTACTATTTTTTGAATTATATGATAAATACTTGATTTGTTCTTACTTATGTGTTCTTAATTCTTGCTTTAATATTCCAGGATATTAATTCAAGTATTAATGTGCTTATTCAGAGGAGTAAAAGTCCCTGTCTAAGAGTAGATCTAGCATAATTAAGCGGAGTTGATTGTACCCCCAGACATAGGGCGACATAAAACTGCCGGATTAAGGTCAAACCTAATAAGGGAATCCATAGATCGAGTTAATGCAACACTAGGGGTTTTAATTAAAAAGAGATTTTAATTAATCAACCTAGGGTTAGACGTTGTTAGTCTCGAGAGAGATAATAATATAAATTAGAGATTTATAAGGATCGAGTCAAGTGAATAAATCATCTAGTTCAGAGTCAAATAACAAGTGAAGTCTAGGTGGATTCTTCCTTGGGGATTGTCTAAATCAATCAGTTTTTCCCAAAAGTATTTCCCCAATTTACTTCTTGTGCATTCTTAGTTTAGTTAATTAGTTTAGATGAAACAAATCACCTTATTTTTAAGCTAGATAATAAAAAGAAGGTTAATACTAGTACTTTTAGTTCCTGTAGGTTCGACATTCCGGTCCTGCTATAAGCTATACTACTGTTCGATAGGTGCATTTGCGTTTATCATGATAATATAGTTAGTTTTCAAGTACGATCAATCATAAATATAAAACTTATCACGCACATCAAGTTTTTGGCGCCATTGCCGAGGATTAAGATATTAGAAACGCTTAATTTTTATTACTTTAGCCATTTTTTATTTTTTATTGCAATTTAATTTTATTTTTTCTTAAATTACTAAATTTTCTTTTATTTACTTCTGGCAGGTTTTTATAGTTTATGACTAGAAGAAACCCGCCAGGACCTCTACTTTTTGATAGTGAGATCGAAAGCATAGCTCGCAGAAACCGAAGAGAGATAAGGCGAAGCCTACGATACATAGAGGAAGGGCAAGAGGACGATATTCAAACCACAACCGAAGAGATGGCTGATAATCATAATAATCCGCTACCTCCTGTGGCTGTTGCAAACCCAGTAAATCAGGATCCTGCTCCTCGTACTATGCATGATTATGCTAAACCTAGTTTAACAGGAACTGAATCGAGTATAGTTAGACCTGCTATTGCTGCAAATAATTTTGAACTGAAACCTAACACGATTCAAATGATACAACAGTTTGTTCAGTTTGATGGTTTGCAGGACGAGGATCCAAACACTAATTTGGCAAATTTTCTTGAATTCTACGACACCTTTAAGATCAATGGCTTTTCTGACGATGCCATTCGCCTTCGGTTATTTCTCTTTTCATTAAGGAATAAGGCTAAACAGTGGTTGAACTCTTTACCACGAGGATTTATCACCACTTAGGAACAAATGACCGAAAATTTTTTGCTTAAATACTTTCCGCCAGCTAAAACGACTAAATTAAGGAATGATATTTCTTCTTTTGTGAAGATGGATTTAGAAACACTCTATGATGCATGAGAGAGATACAATGATCTATTGAGAATGTGCCCTCACCATGGGTTACCACTTTGGCTACAGGTTCAAACTTTTCACAACGGCCTGAATGCTTCAACTAGACAGATGATTGACGCAGCTAATAGTGGGACTATTAATAATAAGACACCTGAAGAGGCTTATGAATTTATAGAAGAGATGTCACTGAATAATTATCAGTGGCAAGTCATGAGGATAAAGCCGACGAAATCGATCGGCATTTTTAACGTCGATTCAGTTACTATGCTTTCTAATCAAGTAGAACTTTTGAATAGAAAAATTGATGGGTTACTTGGTTCTTCACAGGTTCATCCAGTAATGCAGTGCGATGCAAGTGGAGGTGGAACGAGCAATTTAGAATACCCACCCTATGGTCACAATATAGAAAACGAGCAACTGAATTATATGGGTAATAATCCTCGATCTCAAAATAATCCTTATAGTAACACTTACAATGTGAGTTGGAGGAACCACTCAAATTTCTCATAGGAAGGCCAAGGGAATCAGAGACCACCCCCTCTAGGCTTCCAACAACAACCTTACCAGCAAGAGAAAAAGCTGAACCTTGAGGAGATGATGACAAAATTTATTTTAGTAGCGGAAACCTATTTTCAGAACACTGAAACTGCACTTAAAAATTAGCAAGCATCGATCCAAGGGCTCGAGAATCAAATTGGACAGCTAGCTAAGATGATTTCAGAAAGGCCACCAGGAAGTCTACTTAGTAACATCGAACCCAATCCAAAAGAGCATGTGAAAGCAGTTACACTTAAGAGTGGGAAAGTGTTAGCTGAATCTGAAAAGAAGCCACCACAAGAAGCTGACAGAACCAAATGAGAGGAAGGGAAACCCGAAAACAAGAACAATCCAATACTAAAGGAATATAAACCACCAGTCCCATATCCAGCAAAGTTGAAGAAAGACCGCATGGATGCACAATTCGGTAAATTTCTTGAACTTTTTAAACAACTGCATATTAACTTACCTTTTGTTGAAGCTATATCGCAGATGCATACATATGCAAAATTTTTAAAGGAGCTTCTAACAAATAAAAGGAAGTTTGAAGACTTATCTACAGTGGAACTTAACGAGGAGTGCTCAGCCATACTTCAAAATAAACTGTCAACCAAACTGAAAGATCCATGAAGTTTCACTATTCCTTGCTTAATTGGTAGTTTGAATGTTGATAAGACACTAGCTGATTTAGGCGCTAGCATTAATTTGATGCCATATAAAATATTTAAACAACTAGGTCTTAGGGAACCTAAACCCACTAGGATGAGTATTCAACTAGCTGATAGATTTGTTAAATATCCTAGGGGTATTATAGAGGACGTACTTGTAAAAGTAGATAAATTTATATTCCCTATTGATTTTATTCTGCTTGACATGGATGAAGATGTTGAAGTACCTCTAATCTTAGGTCGTCCATTTTTAGCCACTGCTAGGGCTGTTATTGATGTGGATGATGGTAAACTGGTACTTAGAGTAGGTGACGAGGAGATTATTTTCAAAATTTATGATGCCATGAGATTTTCTAGGGAACAGGATGACTCATGTTATTTTATTGATTCTATTGATTATGCTACTCAAAATTCTTTTCAGGAAATCGTATATAAGGACACGTTAGAACTGTGTCTTGCCCAAGGAGAAGAGGTGGATGATGATGATTCTGAGATAGGTAAGATAAAAACTAAACTAAATTCTAATGAACCCTTTCCAAGACAAGCAGAATATGAGGGTATTAAGGTAAACAATGAACTTAAGCAAAAACCCTCTATTGAAGAACCTCCCAAACTGGAACTTAAACAATTACCAAATCATTTGGAATATGCATTTCTTGGAAATAATTCTACATTACCAGTGATTATTGCTTCTAAGTTGCAACCCAAGGAGAAAGAAGAATTACTCCAAGTATTAAGAGAGCATAAAGGGGCCATAGCTTGGAAAATTTTTGACATTAAAGGGATCAGCCCTTCTTTTTTGCACCCACAAAATTTTAATGGAAGATGAATATAAGTCATGTGTGCAAGCTCAAAGACGACTGAACCCCAACATGAAAGAAGTTGTTAAAGCTGAGGTAATTAAACTTCTAGATGCTGGAATTATTTATCTTATTTCTGACAGTTCTTGGGTAAGTCCAGTGTAGGTTGTTCATAAGAAATGAGGTATGACTGTTGTAGCCAATAAGAAGAATGCATTAATCCTAACAAAGACAGTCACATGTTGGAGAGTTTACATTGACTATAGAAAGCTGAATGATGCCTCGAGAAAATATCACTTTCCCCTACTATTAATTGACCAAATGTTGGAAAGTTTATCAGGGCACATGTACTATTTTTTTTAGACGGACTCTCTAGTTATTTTCAAATCCCAATAGCTCCTGATGATCAAGAAAAGACGACATTTACATGTCCATATGGTACGTTTGCTTATCGTAGAATGCCTTTTGGATTATGTAATGCTCCTGCTACATTTCAGCGCTGCATGATAGCCATCTTTGATGAACTCGTAGAAGATATTCTTGTAATGCCTAATTTGATAAGACCCTTAAGAAATACGGAGTTCACCACAAGGCAGCTACCTCTTACCATCCTCAAACTAGTGGATAAGTCGAAGTAGCAAACTGAGAGCTTAAACGTATCCTAGAAAAGATAGTAGAATCAAACAGGAAGGATTGAGTGATAGATGATGCTTTATGGGCTTATAGAACTACTTTTAAGACCTCCATAGGGACATCACCTTACAGACTTGTTTATGGAAAAAGTTGTCATCTACTATTTGAGCTAGAACACAAGGCATTCTGTGCTATAAAGTTTCTAAACCTTGATCTCAAACTTGCAGGTGAAAATAGGTTGATGCAGTTAAACGAGTTAGATGAATGGCGAACCAATGCATATGAAAATTCACGCCTATACAAGGAAGCGACAAAGTGCTGCCACAACGCTCGTTTAAGGCAATGTAAGCAATTTGAAGTTGGAGATCTTGTCCTGTTATATAACTCGAGGCTTAAATTGTTTTTTGGGAAGCTTAAATCACGATGGTCATGTCATTTCGTAGACCAAGCTGTCTTTCCATATGGAACAGTAGAGGTAAGTCACCCATCACAAGGCACTTTCAAGGTAAATGGACATCGTCTCAAACTTTATAACGGTGATAATTTTAAAGACTATAGAGAGGAGCTACAGCTCCACGAACTTCCCTGAATATACTCAAAAGGTAGAGTCCCGCTTAGAATCTAAATAAGCGCTTCTCGGGAGGTAACCCGAGCACTAACGGTGTTGATTTCTTTAAATTTTAGTTTTTAACATCTAAATCATTAACTGAGTCCTTGAATACAGGTTTTCCAAATCCACATGGCCAGGCACATGGGCGTGCCCTAGGCCGTGTTAAAACCACGGGCGGCGACACGGCCGTGGGATACAGCTTGATTATTCATGTTTGAATGCACTTGCGGTTAAGACAGGTCCTGCATCTCCTACCTAATGCAATTGACCGACCCGGCATCTCTTTCGTTCAATAATGCCTTTGCTTCAAGACGCTATTTACCAGGAAAAAGACACTACCCTTTTTTTTTGAATTGAAAAAGCCGAAGAAAGGTACGCAGTCACTCGTGCGAACTTCCATGTTTACTATTAAAAATAAGATTGATCCTAATCAAATTAGATCTTCCCTAAAGGAAGCTTGCAAGCAAGGCCTTTCTGTCACTTTTAAGAGTAGTGAGCGAGCTAAAGCCAAGTAGAATAGTTGGCTTGGATCAAGAGGGCTCGGTCGAACCAGTTTTCATTCACTTCCTCCTCGGTCGAGGAGGGGTGTCACTTTAAGATAAGCTTTTTCTCTATCGCATCTTGTCTTTCTTTGACACTCTTACGGTCCCTCTTCTTCGATTGGTTAGGTTCGCTCTTCCTCTCTAGGATGGGTTCTCTCTCATTTTATGCTTTCTTCTCTCGGCATGGTACCGTACCTCTTCTTCTTTTCACGGTCTCTCCAAGCGGGAAAGAAAGTGTGCCAAGTCTTGCTCGGCTTGCCCAAAGCATTGAACATACTGAAATTAAGGCATTACATTACATACCAGGTGGAAATGGTACACTATCGATCCAAGCCGGATAGGGTTTACGATACCGATAAGATGGACGAGACACGTGGTGATGGAAATCTTGAACGTTCTTGAGAATGAAATCTCGCACTCAGTAATACTATTCGGCATTGTTTCGTAACCGTGTCATTTTACAAGTCGAATTTACCCCTTTAGTAGATCGTGAGCGGTGCGGTGAAGTTTGGGGAATCTGTAATCATAGAAAACTTTTTGTCTATATCGACAATGACTCGTGGTAAAGACAAGATAGACTTTGACCAGACCCTCTGCGTGCATAATGAAAAGAGATTGAATGAAGACAATACCTAAGGAAAAATCCACCTAGATTGTACTTGTTATTCTGGCTCCGGATCGGACGATTTATTCATTCAACTTTTTCCGTAGAGATCCCTAAGTTATGTTATTATCCCTATTCAAGACTAATAATGTCTAATCCCTAGATTGAATAACCGAGAATTTTCTCTAATTAACACTCTAGGGTTGCATTAACTCGATCTATGGATCCCCTTATTAGGTTTCACCCTAATCCGACAAAATCTTGTCACCCTATGTCTAGGCGCCCAATCAACTCCGCTTAATTATGACAACTGTACTCTTAAACAGGGTCTATTCCTCCTCTGAATAAGAGCTTATCTTGAATTGGTATCCTGGGATATCAAAACAAGAATTAAGAACACATAATTAAGAACAAGTCAAATATTTATCATACAATTCAGAAAATAATAACAAGATTCGTCTTAGGTTTCATTCCCCTTAGGTATTTAGGGGATTTAGTTCATAACTAAATAAGAAAACATCTCAGAATAATAAAGAATACAAAACATAAAGAAAACTCAAAACTCCTGAAAGGGAATTGAGGAGAGATCTTCAGTCTTGATGATGAATCTAGCTTCTGAGATGAATCAATCGGCTTTCTTAGAGTAATTCCTTACCCCCTACTCTGTCCTCCCCTTTCTTCATTCTCTAGGGTGTATTTATAGGCTTTGGAATGCCTAAAAGCCCTCAAAATTAGCCTTTTCCGAATTGGACTCAACTTGGGCTTAGCAGGGACACGTCCGCGTGCGATTACTTCAGGCCGTGCTCAAGCCTGCCAAATTGACACGGTCGTGTGGTCTGCCCGTGTGAGGAGGTCCAGGCCGTGTTGATTTCGTACTTTGGCCCATTTTCTCTGTTTTTGGCCCATTTCTCATTCCTTTCACTCTCCTATGCTCTCCCAAGTGTAAAACATGAAATTAAAGCATTCGGAGCATCGAATTCACCAATTCTAATGGAAAATCATCCATAAAAATGCGTTAAACATGGGGTAAAAATATGTATAAATTACGGTTTATCAAATACCCCCACACTTAAGCATTTGCTTGTCCTCAAGCAAAATTCTCAACTCATAATCAAAATAAATTCTTCTCAACTTATAATTTCTATCGATAATATCTTAGAATAATCCATAGGTAATCATACATTGAGAATTCAACTAAAAGAACATAAAAGTTTTAAACATTCCGAGTTGAGTATTAAATCATGCAAACATAGGAGTCTCTCCTCATTTAAGTAATTACCTTTGATTCAGAATATTACAGAGTTTCACATCCTCACTACAGATTCACTCAAATCACTCGAGGTGTTTAAGGACAATAAATGAAGCACTCAATAGTCAATAATGAAAAGTCATTACCATAGGCTTGCATGAAAATCAAATCTCCACTACTATAATTTAAAATGACACATCAATCAAAAAGGTCTTTAGAGGGTTGTAATAAGGTTTGGTTAGGGGGTGTGGTCACAAGCTGAAAGAAAGGGTTAGAATCGAGATTGAATTGAAAAATTACCTAACTAGAAAAAGAGTTAATCATCACTTGCGTACAACAGAGCTTCTTCTCAAACTAAGGAATTTAACTTCTAAAGCTTACAAATAGAAGATCACTACAAATATGTATACATTTTTTTAAGAACACATTAAATTACAGAGTAGAATAAAACATAGCTAAGCAACTATTTCAATTCAAATCTTGACAAAAATGGGGCTTAAATTAATTTAGGGGATTTCAACAATAATGGGTTAAAGCTTAATATTAAGGGTAATACAAGAAATGGCTTGTTAGGCTCAAAGGGGTTCACTAGGGGTTAATTGTGGAGGTAGGCTTTTCATGGCATGAGTGGGTTAATCCTAAGTGCCTTAATCATTTTGACATATCAAATCAAATGGTGTGGTCTCAACATGAATAATCAAGCAAGTTCTAGAATAACAGTTCACTATTGACGCATTCAAAGCAATAATAAAAGTGAGCATGAAAGAATTAATAGATGCTCAAAAGGCTCAAAAATCTCACAAAAATTATGGCTTTTTGATGTTTACAACTTGTGAATCCCAACTCAAAGTAATACCTAAATTTTGGGGAAACAACCTAAAATTTTAAATTCTTAAAAATCAACTTATCATGCTTGATTCTCTAATGTCTTAAAGTGTAAACAATCAATGCATAAATACCTATGTTTTAATTCAAGATATATCAATCAAAATCATAAATCAATCAAAATTTATCCTAAATATGATATGAGAGCTTTTCAAGATAACAAGGCAGTCATTCAAGGATTTTTCTGATAATGAAATAAATACCCCCCACACTTAAGATGTACATTGCCCTCAATGTACAAAGATAGATATTACAGTATAAAAATAAGATAGGGAGAGAAGTGAAACTTCCTGTATGATGAATTCCTCGAACTGGAGTTCTGGAGAGTAATTGGTTCGAGAGTGGAGGAGGATACTCCGGCGGTCGTAGAGGTTCATTAGGCCATAAGTCCTGCGCCAAAAGGATATTATCTCTAGTGGTAGCTATGGTCGTGGGCGAGCAGGACATAGCTGTCGTAGAGAACCTTTCCCGGTGGAGTTTTAGTCCCTATGTGATGATGAGCTTAAAAGCTCTATATAACTATGATAAAATCAATATGATAAAATCAAGAACTTTTTAGGGGATGTTGGGAAGAATAATTACTCAAAAAGAAATAACAGAAATTAATAATTAAAAATAAAATTTCTAAAATCTAATAAAAATAAAAAGTAGTTTTAATAAAAATTAAAAACATAAAATAATAAATAAATGTTTTTAAACATCTTCATCGCTGGATGGTTCGCGAGGTGGGACTGGCGATGAGATGTGGAGATGCTGACAAATCTGCTATAGAGTAGCATCAATATTGTCAAATTGTTGAAAACACTACTGCTCGAATCAAGTGAGGCACTCAGAGATGTCAGCATATGAAGTCGCCGCATGAACTGGACGAAATGGTGGTGGTGGCTGAGTCGGTGGGTCCTCATGCTGTGGGGGAACATCATTAGGTATTCCTCGTAGGCCTCCTCCTCAGTAGATTGCGCGAGACGATATTGGGGAGGGTAGGTTCATCGGCGCCTCTCAATCATCCTCATGCTCAGTATGCTCGAGATGCCTTGTGGAGACATCTGGCCGATGAGGGTGAGGGATGATTCTTGGGCCGCGGTGTTGAGGAGCCCGAAGTGTCATGCCAGTCGAGTCACATAGGGGCCAATAGTGATGACCCTCTTCCAATGTCGCTCCGTTTGGTGCTGAATCGTAAGGGTGATGAAATAGGCATGGTCGATGACGTGCCCGTACGACATGCACCATAAAAAGTAGGCGTCGTTAGTGCTGACGACATTAGTGCTCTCTCACCTTCTTGTAATCGTGTGAGCCAAAATGGCCTGTAGGTACCTCAGGGATGGTGGGAGAACTGATGCCTTGGAGCGGCTAGGATTGTAAGAGGCTGCGTCAGGGGCCAAAGTGTGCCAACACTTCGAGGGAGAGAAATGTATATGGCGAGTGAGAGCATCTAAGTCATTCTCTTCCTTGAACTCTTCCGTATATAAACCCAATGTCGTACCAAATTTTAGGACGCTGAGCTGGCAGACTAACTTGCCTAGGCGAAACTAGACCGTGCCAGGATCATCGTAATTTGTCATTATGGTCTGAAGATGGAACGTTGAGCATAATTCCATCGTGAGCTCGAGGTATGTTGGTTCGATGATCCTAAAAAACAGCTCCCAAGGGTTGGAGGTTAGGAGGGCCCGAATCGCATTAGCCAACTGAACTTGTTCTACGACAGCCCAGTCGATGCAACGGCCCGCAATTAAGGGTTAGGCCCGAAGTATTTGGAAAAGCTCTTCTTGGGGCCCTCGCGGGAACTGTAGGAGAGGGTGACGAATTTTCGTGGTTGGACCCGCAAAAGATGACGCTCCTTTCTTTTCCTTCGAAGCAGGTATGGGGGTTTTCTTTCCTCGTGAAGACGATATGGTATGCTAAGGGAGAGAGATTGAGCGTAAAAAATGGAGTGGGAAGCAGCGCACGGGCGTGGTAGGGAGGCCGTGTGGAGTTGCAGCGGCTAGGGTTAGGGTTTTTGAATAGGGAAAAAAGTGAATAGTTTAGGGTATTTATAGATTTTGGGCCACACGGCCAAGGCACACGCCCGTGTTCCCCAATTTCAGCCCGTATGATTTGTAAATTTTGAATTTGGGCTCGTCTGACATTTCGTACACGTTCGTGTTCCTTGGGCGTGTTGGTACACACGGCCTTGTCTGGAGTTGTTCGCTTCTCCCACACCCGTGTGGGAAATCCCCACACCTGTGTCAATCTAACAGGTTAGTCCACGAGCGTGTCGCACACCCATACTAGTTTCTCAGTTTCAACCACGTGTCTTCCACACAGGCATGTTGCACGCCCATGTTGTTTTGGCAGGCTCGACCACAGTCATGTTGCACAGCCGTGGCGTTTTATCGTAGCCCGTGTTTGGGGAAATCCTTGCCCTATTTTCACATGGCCATAAGCACGCCCGTGTGCTTAGTCGTGTCTCTGTGGAAAACCTGTATTCGAGAGCTCCGTTAGTAAGTTAGATGTTGAAGACTAAATTTTTAAAGAAGTTAATACAGTTAGTGCTCGGGTTGCCTCCCGAGATGCACTTATTTATAGTCTAAGCTTGACTTACCTCTCCGTTGAATAATCATGGTGGTTTGAGGAGTTTATACTCCTCATTCCTGTCATCAATCGCATCAAAATAAGGTTCTAAACGGGTGTTGTTTACTTTAAAAGTGCTGAACTTGGGGTGCCTTACCTCGACCGTACTAAATGGAAAGATACTAAGTATCATAAGAGGGATTTCTTCATTCGGTGTGGTAGCGACAATGTGGGGATCTACGGCATCTAATAAGACTCTATCTCCAATCTTAAGTTGATTTGGAAAGGTATTAAGCTCGTTTTGTTGTAGATTCAGTTTGTCGGGTGTTCTTGGTTTATACGTCCGCCATTCATTGAGTTCCTCAATTTGTAATCTTCGATCTTCATGAACAGGTCCTCTACTATTGCTTGAGAATGACTTGTGTGCTTCCTTCAAACTCATTTCCTGTAAAGTAGGTTGTACCATATTGTCAGTCCTAGTAGAATGGGTTAAACGATCACCTTTAATTCCCGATGTGTTGCCAGAAATGCGAGCTTGAAGGGTGATTGTTTCGTCTCCCACACGGAGTGTGAGTTCACCTATGCCAACATCAATAATCGTTTTAGCAGTTGCAAAAAAGGGCCTTCCCAGAATTAAAGGAGTGTTGCTATCCTCCTCTATATCTAGAACAATAAAGTTAACGGGAAATATAAATTTATCGATTTTAACTAGTACATCTTCAATAATACCCCTAGGGAACCTTATAGTTTTATTTGCTAATTGAATGCTCATCCTAGTTTGTTTGGGTTTCTCGAGACCTAATTGCTTAAACATTTTGTAGGGCATGACGTTAATACTAGCCCCTAAATCAGCTAATGCATTATTAACATCTAAACTACCAATTAAGCAAGGAATTGTAAAACTCCCTGGATCTTTTAGTTTGTTTGGTAGTCTATTTTAGAGAATAGCTGAGTAAACTGTGTTTAGCTCCACATGCGACGCCTCGTCCAACTTCCGCTTATTTGCTAAAAGTTTCTTTAAAAATTTCATTGCGTTTGGCATCTGCGATAGGGCTTCAATAAACGGTAAGTTAATATGTAATTTTTTTAAGAGTTTAAGGAATTTACCAAATTGTTCATCTGAGTGGTCTTTCCTTGTCGCGTTGGGGTATGGCACCCGAGGTTTATATTCGACATTCACCATTTTGTTTTTATTGTTATCTACCTCACATTGACCTTTGCTTACCACAGTTTCTTGCCTCGGTTCTGGTTCAGGCTCAACAACTCCTTCTTCATCTTGAATATTAATTGCGTTGAGTTGTTCCCTTGGGTTGGGTTCAATACTACTTGGCAAGCTACCCTGTGGTCGTTCAGAAATTAGTTTGGAAAGTTGGCCTATCTGAGTTTCGAGCCCTTGGATGGACGCAAACACTGCGTTGAGGTGCAAACCAAATTGCAAACATGCGCAAATTACTAGGCCAAATTAAGAAATGAAATAAAACAAATAACATGTAATTGAATGATCGCGCGAAAAGGAAGGACTTAGTGCGCAATTATCCCCTTTCTACAAGAACACGCGGATCCTAGGGGCAAGGAATCGAATCAGGTCGGGTGTAGTTAACATGACACCGTTTTGGAGCCACTGAAGCAGGCTCAAAATGGCATCGTTTTTGGTTCTTTAAAAGAACTAAAACTAGGGCATATTTGGCCGAACCAACCCTAGCCCCCTTTCTTCCCCAACCAGCAACCCTAAATGCTTTCCCTTTAACTGCCGATTCCTCTCCACAAAATGGCATTTTCAAACTTGGAGGAATAGCCTTTCAGCCTCGAGATCTCCCTTCTGCTTCGATGTCAACGAAGCAAAGAGAAGAAATCCATGGCATTTTTGCACGGTAAAGCTTCTTTTCCCATGTTTTCCTTTTTTTTTAAAAAAAAACAAACGCAATGATGAAGCATTTCCAGAAAATAAATCGAAAGGAAAAAACTGGAGAAGCTAAAATCTAAAGTCACCTTTAAAATTTTTTAATTTCTCTCTGTTTGATTTGCATGCGTAATCCAATTTACAGTGTACAATCAGATTTTTATAGCTGAGCCAAAGGAAAAAACAATAATAAAATACAAAATGTAAATACAAATTTTTTTTTGTTATTACTTTCTTCATTGATTTGTTCTTCTCGCAGGTTCTAAGTCGTGCTGTACGGAGGAAGGGGCCATGGAGGCCGTGCGTGGGAATCACTTGTGGGAGCCCGATCTGCTGCTGCTCTAGTGTGTTCCAGAAACCCCTAGGGTTTCTGGTGTTTTCTGTTGTTGGGCCCTTTTTTGGGTTAGTTCAGGTTTGGGCCATTAGGTCTAAATTTTGGGTTGTTCTTGGGTTAGGTCTAAATCAATAGGTTTAGGTTTAGTTTAATTTAGGCCCTAAAATTTGTAACTGGACATTGGATTCATAAATAATTTGGTTTACTTTATTTCTGTTTGATATATTTTTTTATTTTTTGGTTTTCTGGTTTATTATAGGCCTGGGCAAATTAGGCCTATTACGTAAAGAGATAGTAATCACGATACTAATTTGCATAATAGAATAATAATGAACGTGATAACATGAATAACAATATAATAGCAAAAAATAAAAAGGGTAAATAATAATAAAATAATAAAACCAACCAATTACATAAAATAAAAGAAAAGAAAAAAATAAACAAATAAAAACTAAAATTTAATTAAAAAATTGATAGTAATTACTAATGGGTAAAGAAAGAAATATTAGGTAAAGTAGTTTTAAACATAATACTACTATTAATTATTATAACAATAATACAAATAATAAATAATCAAGTTTGAAATTGTTTAAGAGGATATAAATAAAATAAATGATAAAACGATAATAACAAGAATAATGATATATAAAAAATAAAAAAATATGTGCTAAAATTAATAATATTAAATTATTTAATATAATAATAACGTATAGGTAAATAAATAAAGAAATAAAATATAATAATAATAATAATAATAATAATAATAATAATAATAATAATAACAAAATAGTAATAAAATAGTAATAAAAATAATAGTAATAGTAATAATAACGAAAATAGTAGTAATAATAGTAATAAAAATAATAGTAATAATAATAATAAATAATAATACAATAATAAAAATAATAATAATGTTAAAATTAATTAATTTAATAAAATAGTCGAAATAACAATAAAAATGACTGAATTAAACTTAAAACAAAAGTTTGGGGAAAATCTGAAAATAAATAAAAGAGAGAAGGACTAAATTGAGTGCGCAAATAACAAGGAGGGACTAAAGGGGAAAACATCCTTGCCCTCCAAAACGCAGCATTTTACACGAGGCTAAAATGAAATCGAAGCAAAATTTCTGGGCAAAATTAGAAATAAAAGAAACTTAATTGCAAAACTATAAGAAAGCGGAAGGGTTAAATACGCAAATAACCCATTTGTTGAAAACACGCAGATCCTGCTGGCGGGTCGGGTCAACACACGGATCCTAGGGGTGAAATGACGTCGTTTTGCGCTTGGTGTTTTAAATCAAAATGACGCCGTTTTGATAAGCTTTATAAATCAATTTTTTTTACCAAAAATTCATTCTACCCCTTTTTTCTTAAAAAAAAAAACTTTCAAAAACCTCTCAAAACACTCTCCCCCTTCTCTCCAAGTCTGGCCAAGCGTCACTATGGCCACCAGCCGCCGGCGACGGCGACCGCAGTCTGCGGTGGCCGGAGTTCATTAAAAAAAAAGCCATTTTGGCTATTTCTCCTCCCTTGGCCCATTTTTGAGATGAAAACTCCAAAAAGCAAAGAAAATAGAAGAAACTTTCCATTTTCTGATTCGTAACAAAGGTAAGAAAATTTATTTCGAAAATATATTGATATATTTTGCTATGTTGAAAGTAGATGATGCAATATTGAACAATACCTTAGAGAAACTAAAAGAACTTTCGATTTGCTATTTTTTTATTTTCGATTCACTCTCTTTTTTTTTTGTATTCAAAATCTGTCTCTTTAATTAATATTGTATGTGTAAAAAATACATTGTTTGGTCTATTTGCAACCTTTTGTTTCTGCTGCTTCCTTTTCTGCTTTGTTCCTACTTTTTTTCTCCTTTTTGCGTGTTTGCAGGTAAGGGATGAGGTCAACGAGGGCAAATTTTTCCGTTCTGGTGTAAGGGCAATGTGCGTGCCGAGGGCGACATGGAGGCTGCGGCGCCTTAGGGCATTAGGGTTTTTTTTGTTGTTTTAGGTTTTGGGCTATTTTTCTAGGCTAGGTTTTTTAGTTTGGGTTTTAAGTTTAAGGTTTGTGAATTGGGCTTGGTGTTGTAAATGGACCTTACTAATTTGGATTTATTTTATATTTTGTTCTTATTTGTTGTTTTGTTTTTTTTTTTTGGGTTATTGGTTTAGGCCCGGGCAAATTGGGCCCATTACAGCTGCCCCTCTTTACTTGTTGTCATGTAACGAGAACAGAGCAAAGACTTTTAAGAAAGACTAATTTTGCCCGGTCTCACCGAGTCTTGACTTCTTTTGGCATTTCTTTTCTTTATGTAGCTTTAATATGCTCCACTGCAACTTCAGGGAAATGAGATTCGCTATCTTCAGTCTTCTCTACTGCAACTTTAGGGAGATAAAACTTGGGAACTTCAACCTGCTCCACTGCTACTTCAGGGAGATAAGGTTTACTATGATATGCTCTACTGCAACTTCAGAGAGATAAGATCTATAATTTATAGCTTCAATCTGTTCCACTGTAACTTCAAGGAAATGAGATTCACTATCTTTAGTCTGCTCCGCTACAACTTCAGGGAGATAAGACTTGTAACTTCAACCTACTCCACTGCTACTT
This sequence comes from Gossypium arboreum, assembly GCF_025698485.1. NCBI lineage: Eukaryota > Viridiplantae > Streptophyta > Magnoliopsida > Malvales > Malvaceae > Gossypium > Gossypium arboreum. The sequence continues at coordinate 11,835,918 of NC_069077.1, forward strand.
CAGGGAGATAAGGTTTGCTATGATCTGCTCTACTGCAACTTGAGAGAGATAAGATCTATAACTTATAGCTTCAATCTGTTCCACTGCAACTTCAGGGAAATAAGATTTGCTATCTTCAGTCTGCTCCACTTCAATTTCAAGGAAATAAGACTTGTGGCTTCAATCTGCTCCACTACAACTTTAGGGAGATAATATTCGCCATAGTGATTTAATCCAACCTACTGCAACTTCGGAGGTATAGGATTTGTGACTTCACTGGTCTGTTACACCATCCTCTAGGGAATAGGACCTGCAAAATCCGTTTAATGGGCCTATTTATGTGAAATGATTAGGATGTCATGTTCAGAATGAGTCAAATGCTCCTAACTAGATGTGTATGAATGATACTTGTATGAATGTAGAATGTCGTTTTTTGAGAATGATCCCTTTTTAATGCTTAGGTTGTCATTGCTCATTGTTCATCAAGGTTTTGTCACTGATGTGTTAACACGCCTTCTCGTTTAGATACTTGTATGAATGTGGAATGTCATTTTTGAGAATGATCCCCTTTTAATGCTTAGGTTGTCATCGCTCGTTGTTCATCAAGGTTTTGTCACTGATGTGTTAACACGCCTTCTCGTTCAGCTGGTATATTTGACAGAAAACCCAAAGAAATAGTCACAATTTAGACTATTCTTTTCTCAAATGATCCTAATTCTTAACTTTGGATAGTTTTGACCAACGGTCTCCCTTCAGGTCCTTGTACTATTTAGAAAACTTTTCAGATTAATACGCAAAAATCCTTTTGTTTGAGTATTACTAGTCTATTGATCGTTATTTCAATGAAAAATGCTTGAGAAAGACTATGACAATGGACAAGATGGAATTTTATTGAGAGCCAAGCTCGAAATAAATTAATCACGATAGCAGATTTTGCTAAAGTACAAAATGAGGATAAATTAATCAAGATATCGCATTTTTCCAAAATACAAAATGAATAAGGAGAAAATAGGTGCCTCAGATATCATAGCATGAGCTTCTCCGTACACAACTTCTTGAGGACCCTTTGAACTTGATACGTGTTTAGAAGACGTACAGTACTTTGTTGATGCCCCAAGATGTAGCATCCCTCCTTCTTATTAATTCATGTCGGACAAGACTACCACATGTCCTACATTTGATCAAAATTTTAATTGCCCTTTTTCTGGGTTTTCAACTCAAAAACCCTTTGGTATCAGGGCGCCCTTTATGGGTTTTCAACTTGGCATCTCCCTTTTTTTTTAGGTGAAGTATTTCTTGACCGAGTCTAAATTCACAGGATTGGGCAAGCTTTTGCCATCCATCTCAGTCAATATCAATGCTCCTCTAGAAAAAGGCCTTCTTTTCCACAAAAGGTCCTTCCCAGTTTGGCATCCACTTTCCTCTAAAGTCCTTTTGTATAGGAATGATCTTTTTCAATACTAGGTCCCCCTCATGGAATTCTCTAGGACGAACCTTTTTGTTGTAAGCTCACATCATTCGCTTTTGCTACATCTGACCATGACGGATGGCTTTCAACGTCTTCTCTTCAATTAAGTTTAGTTGATCGTATCGGGATTGGATCTTTTCTGCTTCATCCAATTTCAATTCTGCCAAAACTTAGAGAGAAGGAATTTCAACTTCAATGGGTAAAACCGCCTCCATTCCATAAACTAGAGAGAAAGGCGTTGCCCTGGTTAAAGTTTTGACAGATTTTCGATAAGCATAGAGGGGAAATGGTAACTTTTCATGCCAATCTTTATAAGTCTCAGTCATTTTCCCCGCGATCTTCTTAATGTTCTTATTGGTTGCCTCTATTGTGCCATTCATTTTTGGATGATATGGTGACGAGTTGTGGTGCTTGATCTTCAATTGACTACATACCTCCGCTACTGTACTGTTGTTCAAGTTCAATGCATTTTCATAGATAATCCTTTCTGGCATTCCATACCGGCATATGATTTCCTTCTTCAGGAATTTGCTGACTGCTGACTTTGTAACATTGCCATATGAAGTGACTTCTACCCACTTGGTAAAGTAGTCAATGACCACAAAGATGAATCGATGCCCATTTGAAGCTTTTGTGTTTCTTAAAGAAGGGTCATAGACGTTATGACTTTGTCAAAAGTCTTCTGGCTCTTCATCCCAAACGCCTGGATTGTGTTTTTTAAAAAGACAAAATATAGGGTCTCATTTCTCAGTTAGTTGTGAGATGAACCGTGCGATGTAATTTAGTCTTCCTAGGAAACCTCGGACTTCCTTTTAAGTGCGCTACAGAGGCAATTCTTGTATAGCCTTCACTTTATCTGGGTCGATTATATCCCCTTTTCAATGACTACAAATCCTAGCAATTTTCCCGACCTAGCCCCAAAAGTACATTTTACTGGATTGAGTTTCAGCTGGAATTTTCTCAATTTGAAGAATAATTTCCTCAAGACTTGTACATGCTCTTTCTCTGTTTGGGACTTTGTGATCATGTCATCAACATAAACCTCGACGTCTTTATGGATCATGTCATGTAATAAGGTTACCATGGCTCTTTGGTATGTTACTCCTGCATTTTTTAGTTCAAATGGCATCACCTTATAGTAAAATGTTCCCTACATGGTCACGAATGTGGTCTTCTCCATGTCTTCAAGATGAATCTTTACCTGGTTGTATCCCAAGAAACCATCCATGAAGGAGAACAGTGAATAGCCTACCGTGTTGTCCACTAAAGTGTCAATATATGGCAATAGGAAATTATCTTTTGGGCTAGCCTTGTTCAAGTCCCTGTAGTCACGCACATTCGTACTTTTCCATATTTTTTAGGGACGGAGACGATATTGGCTACCAATTCTGAGTATTTAACCACTTGCAAGAAACCAACATCAAATTGTTTCTTGACCTCTTCTTTTATTTTCAGCAAAACGTCAGGTCTCATTCTTCGGAGCTTCTGTTGAACTGGTTTGCACTCTTCCCTTATGGGGAGCTTGTGTACCACGATATCAGTGTTTAGCCTAGGCATATCTTGATATGACCATGTGAAAACATCTTTGAACTCTTGGAGCAATTCAATGAGGTCATGTTTTGTTTCTATGGTGATGCAAGCTCTGATCTTCACCTCTTTATCTTCCCCTAAACTCACAACTTCCACTGATTCCTTATAGGGTAGGATCTATTTTTCATCCTGTTCCACCATCCTTAACAAATCGGGAGATAAACTATATTCTAGACCATCTTTAAAATCTTGGGGTTCCTCTGAACACATGTCCTGCTCAAAAAGAGATTCTGAGTCGTTAGCAGCGTCACTCATATCATTGATATCTGGAGACCTGTTATAGGAACAAGGGGAAATCCAAAGAACAAAAGAATTCAAGAATAAATATTTGTATGGTATGATTATGAATGAAAGAATAAAAGAATATTTGCTCAAAGTGGGACAAAAGATGCATTTTATAAAATAACATTTTTGAACATAATCCTATTTCACAAAAGATTCTTATTACTCCTAGGCCTAGAACAATAAGTATTTTTTGGAGATTACTCAGAATTTGCTCTAAAAACTAAAGGATTCTCTTCCATAGTCCAGTTTTCCAGAACACTTCCAAGTATGTAGGGGCAAATGCCTGACAAATTCTCTTCTTCAGTTCTTTCTTCGGATGTGGCGTTGATGTCCAGCTTTCCCAACATTCCTTTATTGCTTCTTTTCTTGGTGTCCCCCGCTCAGGGTGAATGATTCCTCCAGGCACAAAAATCTTTGATATATGAGGGAAGATCATTGGTTCCCATTTGATCTCCTCTCCGCTCAAGCGTGCTATCCTCCTCTCTTGCTTCTTCTCTAGCTCCTTCTTTCTTTGCCTCGCATCCAGCTTGAACCATAAGCTGAAGCGTTTGTCTTTTAGCATCGGCGGCTTGACCTTTCCTTGGAGGTGTCTCCTAAGTCCTTTCCCCGGTAGAGCTCCTTTCCCAATAGTTAGCAGGCCTATTCTTGTAGTTTTGGATATATTAGGCATTGGGGTCCTGTTCCCTTCAGTGATGAATGTTGCGTTTACCAATTCCAAAGATCAAAAGGAACATTTGATCGCTTCATCGTTTGCCTCTAAATATGGTGCATCACTGGTCATAGCTGCAATAATGTCCTCTTCTGTACTAATTGTTATCAGCCTACCTTTTGTTATTAATTTCAATTTCTGTTGCAGCGATGAAGGTACTGCCTCTACTGAATGTATCCAAGGCCTCCCTAATAGGCAGTTATAAGAAGGTTTAATGTCCATTACCAGGAAGTCCACCTCGTATGTGTTTGGGCCAATTAGAAGTGCTATTTCAATTCTTCCCATTACCCTTCTTTCGGTGCCGTCGAATGCCCTCACTATGTTTTGACACATTTTCATGTGAGAGCTATCCACAGGTGACTGGTTCAGTGTGGACAAGGGTAAGGCATTTAAGGCTGACCTGTTATCAATCAACACCCTCGGTAGCGTATACCCTTTGCAGCGAGTGGTAATGTGCAAAGCCTTGGTCGATCCCATGCCTCCAGGTGGTATTTCATCATCATTAAAGAATATAAAGTTATCAATGCTTATATTGTTGATAAGACGGTCTAACTTGTTCATAGAGATATTGTCCGCGACATAGGTTTCGTTTAGCACTTTTATCAACGTGCTACGATGTGTCTCTGAACTTAAAAGTTAAGCTAGCACTGAGATGCAAGCCCGTTGCTTATGTAGCTATTCTACAACGCTGTATTCGCTGTGCTTTAAGAACTTTAAGAATTCTCTATATTCTTCCTCAGTTATTAGATCGTTAACTGGCGATTCGAGCCTGGCCGTCTTCTCATTCTTTTGTTCAGCTATTAGGGCTTTTCCTTTAAAAGTTTCAATTCTTGTATTTGCAAGGTCGTAACGTTTCCCACTACGCATATAAAAACCCACATTTTGACCCTCTTCTGAAGCGTTAACTAGGATCTCCTCTCCTGGGATTGTTACGTTACAGTCATAGTTCCAAGGAACCCTTTTGCTATCCTTGTAGGGAAATAATACAGGTTTTTGGATTATGACTCTTGGTGTCATTTGCGTTCTAGCTTCGTTGTTTCTTAGTTGTGAAATGATGACCACCGGGTAGTTGACTTTTTGGGTGCTCACTGTCGATTCTCCTTCCAAAGCGCATATATTTCCCTCTTCGGGGCTTTTGACCTCTTCATAAAACTCCACTTCTTTATTGTCCATCATATCCTGCACTAGGGCCCTAAACTCCCTGCACTCTTGGATTTCATGACCCACTTCATTATGGAATTCAAAGTGATTCCACTTCTCTTCAGATCTTTCTTTTGAATCTAGTACGATCAATCCTCTTTTCGCCATCTCCTTCCAAACCCGTCTCAATGGGGTTTTAACTTCTGTAACCTCACATTTGGCCTTCTTGTTCTCACCTTCCTTTATCCCGTTTACCTCTTGATCAGTATGATTAGGTAAGGGATTTCCTACTACATTTGGTGTGGATGGGTTGTCAAACTTTACGATTCCCATTTTTATAAACCTTTCAACTAATTTCTTGAACGCGGTGCAATTTTCGATTAAATGCCCAGTGATTCCACGTGATATTCGCATTGAACGTTTGTGTCATACCACTTGGGAAACGGGGGTTGCATCAGCTTTAAGTAGAAAGGAGACACCACGTGTGCATCAAATAGGCTCTGATACAGCTCCCTATATGTTATAGGTATAGGTGTGAACTATAGCCTCTCGATATTCGTCCTCATGTTGGATTCTTGTCTCGAAGAACCCTGATGATTACTGGTCGATGTCTTTGGCTGGCTCACCGTGATTGATCTTGAATGACCCTTGTTATATGTGCTCATGTTGTTCACCTCGTTCTCTCTTTTCCTTGGGGCTGATCTCTTGGTGCTTTCCCTTGCATCTATTTTGTCGCTCTTCACAGCATTCTCAATCATTTCACTAGTCATCACTATGTCTGAGAAGCTCTTAGTGGCATTCCTCAACATATGAGTGATAAATGGAGCCTTTAAGGTATTGATGAATATCATGGTGGTCTCTTTTTCTAGAAAAGGTAGTTGAACTTGTATAGCAACCTCCCTCCACCTTTTGGCATATTATCAAAAGCTCTCATTCGGTTTCTTTTTCATGTTCTACAAGGTGATCCTATCCGGGGTCATATTCGTCACCTGACTATACTATTTCATGAAAGCTTGAACTAGGTCCTTCCATGAGTTAATTTTAGGACGGCTCAATTGGTTGTACCATTTGGATGCTGCCCTAACCAGACTGTCCTAGAAACAGTGAATCAATAATTGATCATTGTTGACGTACTCAGTCATTCGTCTACAAAACATGGTAATATGAGCCTCGGGGCAGCTAGTCCCGTTACACTTCTCGAACTCAGGAGTTTTGAACTTGGGGGGAAGTATCAGGTCCAAAACCAAGCTCAAATCTTTAGCATCGATATCACAGTGATAGTCAGCACTTTCTATTGCTTTGAACTTCTCCTCTAACCACTTGCATCGGTCTTCCAATTGTTTCGGAAGCTCCACTCTAGCTCTTTCGGCTTTCACCATGTCATCTAGATCGGGGACTATGGGATTAGTTGGGTTATCCCATGGATTAGAGCCTGAGCCTGTTTGATAGTTAATTGGCATCGAGGCACTGGCCTAAAATTGTTGGGGTTTGATGTTGACAGCCATCCTCGGTGGACATACGTTTGGTTGCACTTGGGCATTCGTTCATGGTCCTTTAGGACTCCAGCATCTGGTCCCTTATATCCTGTTGAATCTTTGCCAATTGTTCTTGCATTTGTGCTTGCATTTGTTCTTGCATTTCCTTCTGCATCTGTTCTAATGTTTCTAATCTTTTGTCCATTGCCTTTGTTTTCTTGTGTGTACCGTAACAATGCTCAATTGGTTGACTTTTTTCGGTTTCCAAATTAACTGAAATAATTTTAATTAATCAGGGTCTTATGGTGAAATTTAATGCATATGATTCGATGAAATGGAAATGCATGGGATGAATACGGGAAAAAAAGGCATCGACTCTAATTCAATTCCATTTAGAATAACTTTACTAGAAAACAAAATCCTTTACATAAAATAGATTATAGATACAACTTAGCCCTAATGCTCAAAGTTTTAACTTTCCTAAGCAACCAATCTAGCTCTCGACCTCGGTCCGATTCTAACTCATATTTCACACTTAGTACATCGGCCTGAACTGCTAGAGTCTGTAGATGATCGGCCACCCCTCAAATCTGGGCCACAACTTCACCCATAATGTAATCTCTGCTCCTAACTTGATCCTGAGAACGGTGGAGTTGTTCTTTCCAACGCTCCTCATTTGCTTCAAAAAGTTCAACCCGAAGTTCGCAGTTTTTTAATGCAGTCTCGAGTTCTTCTACCTTCTTTTTCAATTCTTCAATCTTGATCAAACTTGCCCTCAAATCGATTGTAGAGTTGCGACTACGGTGTTGGTGAAGCAACTTTTCTAGCTCAGTTATTCTAGCCCTTAATTCGGTCCTTTCACTTCGACTTTCTGAATGACTCTTTTCTAGGGCCTCTTTTTGAACTTGAGCATCTTGGTATTTTCTCTCTAATCGAATGGCTCTAGATTTTTCTTCTTGGATCTCATGTCGCCAATGTTCCGATGTTTTTCCCAACTCAAGGGTTCTCATTGATAGGTGCAACTTTTTGTAATCCTTCTTCAAGCTATCCAAATCTTCTTCGACTTTATTCTTCCCTTTTCTTAGTTTCTTGATTTCTAGTTTTTGAACATCAATGTCTAATCTCATATGCATCTTATCCTCTTCCAATCACTCTATCTTCTTTCCGAGCTCTGAATTCCTTCTTTCAAAGTCCTACTTTATAATCTCTAACTCAAATGGGACCACTTGTAGATATTCATCCATTGACCGCGCGCCTTCTTGATTCGACCTGGGAATGTTTTCATTGATCCTTTTACTCCACCACCCACTATACTCGGGAGTCGTCATCAGACCCACAGCCAATCTCTTCATCCCGCGAGTCTGATTTCAAGTGTTAGACATCTCTCGCACCTTCTTCTTGTAATTATCCCCCTTATATAGAAACTTGCGTTGTGCTAGCCCACGGGTCGCTAGTATGAACTGTCTCGATCTGTACTACCTTAATACGAGCAAAGGAGCATATCGTACGACTCCCCAAATCCTAAGTAGGGGGACCCAGTCAAAATCCCCACATCGGTATAAGATCTCGTCGGGAACCAACCAAGGGGATCTCCACTCAACATCCTCTTCTTGGAGATTTTAGAGGATCGCCATCCATCTTTCCTCTGATATGTCATCCCGTCTTAGTGTAACCACTATTTCTTTTAATGGTAAGTAATTCTCAGAGAACACCCGATATGACACCTTGTGTACCTTCCAGAAATGGCTATGGAACCAAGTTAGTAGCAGTTGCGCACATCCTATGAATCGACCCTCACCAGCTCTTCAGCACGCATTTAAGGACCTGAATGTTTCGGCTAAAATTGCGAGAATCGACGTAACTCTTTTATCCAGTCGGTCAAACAGATCAAAAACTGCCTCATCTACATGCCCCAATGCCTTAGGGAAAACCAGTAACCCGTAGGTACTTAAAGCAAAAACATCCACTCTCTTCTTCATGTCTGGGTATGCCAAAATCAGATCTCACAAACTTTTCCAGGAAATACATTTGCTTTTTCATTTTTGTTTGATCCTAGCCGTAACCCATTTCTCACTTATTCTGCTGATATTTATCAATTTCTTCACGAAGGTTGGAACATTAGCGGCTCTAAAATAGGCCTTATCAACCTGAACCGTTGGACAACAAAGTAGGGCGGTATATTCTTCCATTGTGGGCACCAAATCTACGTTCCCGAAGGTGAAACAATTATAGGCCGGATTCCAGAATTGGGCAAAAGCCCGAAATAGATGCTTATCTATCTTGATGTTGAGTAAGTAGGGTAGATCACCGTAATTGTCGTAAAATAGTTGTTTGACTTCATCACCCCATTGGGCCCATATTTCCTTCAATTCTCGAAGATCATTTTGTGTCACACTGATACGAGTGAAGTCCCATAACTCTGACATATACCCCGCTGTCAAACTATCTCCCTTTTCCAATTGCATTTTCTCCCACCATATACGGACAGCCGCATTATCCTCCACTTAATCAAGAAACTCGTTCTCCATGACAAGCTCTCTATTTAGTAATCGAACTTGAACAAACACCCTTTTTATGATGAAATGCCATGCAATCATAAGCAAAACAACACAAGTCAGTACTATTCAGATGAAATTAAAGCAAGCAATAAATAAAAAGCAGAACACCTATTTGGATGACCGCTAATAGTTTGGTGTGGCTCTACCTAGGGTGGGCTCCTATGGGTCCTACATGTGGTTTGGTTCTAAAGACAGGGTACTTAAACCAGCAGATTTCTCGATCCTCACCCATTATAGGCTCATATAGTCAAGTTCAGTTCAAGGGAATACATTTCCCTATGGCTATACGGAGATGAAAATATCACGAAGACATTGGTACAAATGTATCCTGGAAACGATCCACTATCCTATACGGAGGTGAAAACCTCACGAAGGACTAGTTTCTCACTCCCACTTAAAGGGTAAGACTGAGCGGTCATGCAATGCAATATGCAAAAATATTTAAAGACATGAACCAACAAATCAGGTATTATGACCAAGATCACGAAGATAACATATGAAATGCAATGAAAGAATCGTATTTTAAATCGAATTTTCAATTTTCAACGAAAAGACATAAATTAATCAATTTACGGCTTGACTCTCTCAGTCCCCAGCGGAGTCGCCAAGCTGTCGAAACTATTTTTAATTTTTTTAAAAAAATATGTGCTAAAAATAATAATATTAAATTATTTAATATAATAATAACGTATAGGTAAATACATAAAGAAAGAAAATATAATAATAATAGTAATTATTCAATAGTAATAATAATAATAACAAAAATAGTAATAAAATAGTAATAAAAAATAGTAATAGTAATAATAACGAAAATAGTAGTAATAATAGTAATAAAAATAATAGTAATAATAATAAATAAAAATAATGTTAAAACTAATTAATTTAATAAAATAGCCAAAATAACAATAAAAAGGATTGAATTAAACTTAAAACAAAAGTTTGGGGCAAATCTAAAAATAAATAAAAGAGAAAAGGACCGAATTGAATGCGCAAATAACAAAGAGGGACTAAAGCGAAAAATATCCCCGCCCTCCAAAATGCAGCACTTTACACGGGGCTAAAATGAAATCGAAGCAAAATTTCTGGGTAAAATTAGAAATAAAAGAAACTTAATTGCAAAACCATAAGAAAGCAGAAAGGGCTAAATGTGCACATAACCCATTTGTTGAAAACACGCGGATTCTGCTAGTGGGTCGGGTCAACACGCAGATCCTAGGGGTGAAATGACGCCATTTTGCGCCTGGTGTTTTAAATCAAAACAACACCGTTTTGATAAGCTTTATAAATCAATTTTTTTTACCAAAAATTCATTCTACCCCTCTTTTTAAAAAAAAAACTTTCAAAAACCTCTCAAAACACTCTCCCCCTTCTCTCAAGTCAGGCCAAGCGTCACCGTGGCTCGGCCGTGGCCACCAACTGCCGGCAACGGCGACCACTGTCTGCGGTGGCCAGAGTTCACCAGAAAAATACCATTTTGGCTATTTCTCCTCCCTTGGCACATTTTTGAGATGAAAACTCCAAAAAGCAAATAAAATAGAAGAAACTTTCCATTTTCTGATTCGTAACAAAGGTAAGAAAATTTATTTCAAAAATATATTGATATATTTTGCTATGTTGAAAGTACATGATGCAATATTGAACAATACCTTAGAGAGAGTAAAAGAACTTTTGATTTGCTGTTTTTTTATTTTCGATTCACTCTCTTTTTTTGTATTCGAAATCGGTCTCTTTGATTAATATTGTATGCGTAAAAAATACATTGTTTGATCTTGGGCTTTTATAGCCGAAAATACTATATTTTATGCTTCAATTTGCAACTTTTTATTTCTGCTGCTTCTTTTTTTGCTTTGTTCCTGCTTTCCTTCTCCTTTTTGCGTGTTTGTAGGTTGTGGAGGAGGTCAACGAGGGCAAATTTTGCTGTTTTGGTGTAAGGTCGACAGAGGAACCGACCCACGGGCGATGTGTGCACCGAGGGCGCACATAAAGGCTGCGGCGCCTTAGGGCATTAGGGTTTTTTTGTTGTTTTCGGTTTTGGGCTATTTTTCTGGGCTAGGTTTTTTAGTTTGGGTTTTAATTTTAGGGTTTGTAAATTGGGCTTGGTGTTGTAAATAGACCTTACTAATTTGGATTTATTTTATATTTTGTTCTTATTTATTTTCTTTGTGTTTTGTTTTTGGGTTATTGGTTTGGGCCCAGGCAAATTGGGCCTATTACAGAAGGGATGGTTGATCACTTATTCCAAACTTGCTCCTTGGTGAAAACATTTTGGTTTAGAGCAAATATTAGTGTTATTGTTGAGCACTTCCATATAATTAATATTTGGCAACAAATTCGTCTTCTCTTTATAATGGGACATCTCCAGATTAGTAAATATGGTGAAAAAGATTATTAAGTATATTATAAAAACAACAATCGCATTTACGTGTCCATATTAGACTTCAATGAGTGTGAATGATGCACATATGGTATCTAGACAGTTGAAATCTAATTCCCTTTTTCCAATTTTTAGTATAATAGTTCAACAATGACAATGGTAACTTGGTTTGGGATTTGCATGGGATAAGGGTCAGCACATGTAGGGGAGCAAGTTGTTTGATATGTTAGGAAATCAAATTGCTCCGGGTCATACATTAAATGGTGATTCCAAATTACATAGCAATTTGATCTTTATCTATCTGGTTCTCCAAAGATTATCATGGCTTACATCGACTGTTGTGTTTATAAGAATACATCCTGGAAATGGTTCAAATCGCTTAGATGACAAATAATGTATACTAGAAGTTGAAACTAGTTCTTTCAGACATACAATATTTGGGTCTTGGTATTCAAATTTGCTACGAGTGAGATGCTCATTCGCTTTCCACACTTGTTGTACAGCTGGCATGGCAAGCATCTGAACGTTAGATGTGCATTGCCTAATCATAAATGTTCTTGTTAGAAACTTTGATTACTTGTTTCACTCCATGTTTGAACAGCAGATAGAATAACAATTCTAGTGCAATCAAAGTTCTTTTATTAGCATATTTGAAAATTGCATGGCCTTGATTACCTCTCGTTTAAGTTATTTTTTAGGTGTATCGGAGATGATTTAAAAGATAAAATTGACTTTTAAATGAGAGTTTTAAAGCTTTTTAAAATGCTATTGGATGATCACTTGAAGATGTCTTTAAATTTAATGTCTTTGTCTGACTATTTTGTTGAGTTTTCTAGCTTCTTTTGTTTGAGACTCTTGTAGGAATTATTTAGAGAGTTTTATGATTTGTATATGAGGTTATTTTCTGTAAATGATTATGACAATTGTGTTTTGAGTTGCAATTTATTCATTGTGTAGGTGGCCCGAACAATTATTGAATAAAGCCATTCATTAACCGAGGCTCCACAAAAGTAAAATTGTTGAACTAAACCATGTTACAAAATATGTGTATTATTTCTCTCCTTACTTTGCCATTTGTTCTACCACAAGTGCAAACTGAATGCTTTTTCAAAATTTCCATACTTTAGCTTAATATACCCCTAAAAAAACTTAAAGGTAGAATTTTTAATATTGAATTTAATATTTAAAAATTGTTTCTTAAATTAATAATAGTTAAGTACTGAATATAAAAATGTTGCTTGATAAAAATAAATATTAAGTATACAAATTATTTATTTTGTTGTTTTTTAAGGTAAAATAATAACACATTGAATATTGCAAAAAGAACGAAAGCCAAAGCAAGGGGACAAACTAACTCAAGCCAATATGCTTACCCCATACACTTTGTCTAGGTCCCTCAGTCCCATGATGCATAAGAGAAGAACTATAAGAAATAATAGATTGAACCTTAATAGGAATAACATCCCATTCAATGTGGTTTGCATGTAAAAATACGAATTTAGCTAAAGAATGAGCCGCCTTTATTGGTATCCTGACAAGTCTTACAGAAAGACAAAAATCCAAAAGATTATTGTAATTGTAATAGTTTAATTTTTAGCGGTATCAGAAACAGTGATTCGAGATCACTAAATCTGACAATTAAGTTTGAAAATTTAATAAATAAATGTTCATGAGTCAAATGTAATTTTAGAAATATTTTTGAATTAGTGAATTTTGTGAATTAAAAGAATTTATTATGTAAATTAGGTTGAAAACGAGGTACGAAGACCTCGATTTCATAAACTGAGCCGTAAATTTTTTTATAAATATTTATGGAGTGTTAGTGAATTAGTATTAAAGTTTCGTTAGAAAATTTTAACATTTTGATAGTCAATTAAATAAAAAGGACTAAATTGAAAAAGGTGTAAAACTTATTAATTAAAGAAATTGTGACTAAATAGCTCAAATAGTAAATAAGAAGGATTTAAAGAGTAATTGGACCTAAAATTATATAGGCTGGACGGTTGGACAAAGAAAATAGTAAGGAAACAATATGAACAAGGGGTAAAATTATAAACTTTGTAAAATTAAATTTTAAAATTGAAATTTCATGAGAATTCTAGAGAATTTTCTTCTAAAACTTCAGCAAAACACCATAGGAGGGTTTCTTAATCTGATTTTCATATTTTTTCTCCAAGGAAGTTCAATTCTTGTTTATTTCTTATAATTTTTGTGATTTTGATACTTTTACAACTAGTCCAACTATTGAATTCATTAGTTTTTGATTTTATGAGTGATTTTAAAAGTTAGCATAGTTGAGTTCTGAAAGTTTATGATGAATTAACATGGATTTGAAGTTCTAATTTTGTTTGTGTGATGATTTTATTAAGTGATTTCAATAGAAATTGATTTTAGGACCTAATTGTGAAAAAGTTAAGAATTAGGGTTTAGTGTTGAAATTCTTATTATCAAATGTTGTGTAGTAGTTCAAAATGATGGAATAAAGTGTTAATTGAGAAGAATAAGCTCAATTGTTAGGTTTATTGAATAGGGACTAAAGTGTAAAAATTGTAAAAATTTAAAGTACATATGAAATTTTTAAACTTTAAGGGAATAAACTGTAAAATGAATTTGAATTGAATTTGATGATGATGAATGGAAATTTTATATTATATAGACCAAGAGCTCAAAGAAAGTCGTGGAAAAGAGAAAATAGCCGATTAGTCCCTGAATTTTTTACAACTTCAGCATACTACCCCAGGTAAGTTCATATGGTTGAATTTTTGTGATTATTTTTTAAATTAGGAATGATACAATGTATTATTTCATATGTTTGTTATTAAATTATGATTATTCTAACAATATGAGATTGGATTGAAAGTTCAAATTAGGTGGAATGCAATTGGATTGAAAGTTCAAATTAGGTGGAATGCAAGATTGAGTACGATCGTTCTGTGACACAAGATGACTTGACAGATAAGACCATGGTTGGACCATGGCAAAGTGTTAAATGTAAGACCATAGCTGGGCTATGGCATTTTAGTGAAAAGACCATAATTGGGTTATGGCACCATGAACGTAAAACCATGTTTGGACCATGGCAGTAAATACACGTGTAAGACCATAGCTGGGTTATGGCATTGTAATACCCCCTAACCTATATCCGTCGCCAGAACAATGTTACAAAGCATTACTGGAGTTTTCAGATCATTTATAGATAATTCTTGTCAAATACTATAAATTTTCCAAGATTTTTCATAACATCCCTTAAATGGACCCTCAAGGCCCAATACAAATATTAGAATCGAATCGGGGCTAAATCAAGAACTTAGAAAATTTTCCGTAAAATTTCAAAATTTTTCCTAGGTGCAGGGGTCACACGCAGGCGTGGCCAAGGGACATGCCCGTATGGTCTCATGACATGCCCGTGCTTCAGGCCGTGTTTTACCTCATGTAACTCCCTGACTTGGGTCACACGACCAACCACATGCTCGTGTGCTAGGCCGTGCGGCCAATTTATTTTCCTAAAATTAGGTACAATTTTCACACGGCCAAGCCACACACCCATGTACTAGGCCGTGTGCCTCACACGGCTATGACACATGCCCTTTTCTCTGACCGTGTGCTCAATTCTGAGCATTTTGTTTCTAAATTTTAATATGCAGGGGACACATGGCCAGACTACACGCCCATGTGCATTGCCGTGTGCCACACACGGCTGAGACACATGCCCGTATCTCTGCCCGTGTGGATGAAAATAGGCCATTTAAATGTCACTTTTCTCACCCTTTTCACAATCAACCTGCATACAATACTTTCATATACCAATATAACTCAATCAAGCAACCAATACTAACCAAAAATCAAGTTTTAAACCTAATATATATCATTACTCAACTCATTTGCATAAACATACCACTTTAACACCATTCATTGATTTCTATAGGCTATTACTAAGTACATGCATACAAACATAAATATATGTAGTTGCACCACTCTCAACCATATCACAAGTTTACCTCTTTTCAATTTAAACCTATACATGCCATATAAACCTTAAGTTGTATAACAAAATCTATCGAAGTTATCTGGATAGTGTGAACCGATGTGTTGATCTGATCCTCCAAACTTCTTGAAAATCTACAAAGAACATTGAACAACTAAAATATGCTTAATAAAGCTTAGTAAGTTCGTTGGCTTTAAACAAAAATCTTACCGAACATACTAAAACAATTCATTTAAGTAAATCATTCAATATATTATTCCTGCCAAACACAACTTCAATCGATGAATTCACTTATTTGAACTTGAAATAAATAACTTAAATTTTCCACATTAATTCCATATAGCACTTACCACTTCTTGTAAATCAAAAAACAACTTATGGATTTGAGTATGATTGCGTGATTTCGTGATAGGTTTTAAATATTTATAATTAATTGTTCTTGAAACTAACTATTATTGCAATGTAGACAAGTCTACCTATCGAATAGTAGTATAGTTTTAGCAAGACCGGATTGTCGAACCCAAGGGAACTAAAAGTACTAGTAATGACTGTCTTTTTATTATCTAGCCTAAGATTAAAGAGGTTTTTGTTTTAACTAACTAATTATCTAATCTAAGAATTTACAGAGAATGGAATTGGGGAATTTCTTTTGGGAAAATCGATTGAATTAAGACAATACCTAAGGAAAAATCCACCTAGACTGTACTTGTTATTCTGGCTTCGAATCGGATGATTTATTCATTTAACTTGTTCCGTATAGATCTCTAAGTTATGTTATTATCCCTATTCAAGACTAATAATGTCTAATCCCTAGATTGAATAATTGAGACCTTTCTCTAATTAACACCCTAGGGTTGCAATAACTCAATCTATGGATCCCCTTATTAGGTTTCACCCTAATCCGGCAAAATCTTGTCACCCTATGTCTAGGCGCGCAATCAACTCCGCTTAATTATGACAAATGTACTCTTAGGCAAGGTCTATTCCTCCTCTGGATAAGAGCTTATCTTGAATCAGTATCCTGGGATATAAAAACAAGAATTAAGACCACATAATTAAGAACAAGTTAAATATTTATCATACAATTCAGAAAATAATAACAAGATTCGTCTTAGGTTTCATTCCCCTTAGGTATTTATGGGTTTTAGCTCATAACTAAATAAGAAAACATCTCAGAATAATAAAGAATACAAAACATAAAGAAAACTCAAAACTCCTGAAAGGGAAATTGTGGAGAGATCTTCAGTCTTGATGGTGAATCCGACTTCTGAGATGGATCAATCGGCTTCATTGGAGTAATTCCTTACTCCCTATTCTGTGCCTCCCTTTTCTTCCTTCTCTAGTGTGTATTTATAGGCTTTGAAATGCCTAAGAGCCCTTAAAATTAGCCTTTTTTGAATTGGACTCAACTTGGGCTCGGTAGGGACACACCTGTCAAGCGATTACTTGTGCCGTGCTCGAGCTCGCTAAATTGACACTGACAGTGTGGTGCCTTGCGTGTGAGAAGGTCCAAGCCGTGTTGATTTCGTACTTTGGCCCATTTTCTCCAGTTTTGGCTTGTTTCTCATTCCTTTCGCTCTCCTATTCTCTCCTAAGTATAAAACATGAAATTAAAGCACTAGGAGCATCTAATTCACCAATTCTAATAGGAAATCATCTGTAATATCCTGATTTTGGGCCTAGTCAGAATGGTGGTTTCGAGACCACAAATCTGAGATAGAAATAATTATTTTATAATTATTTTGAGGTCTATGATATGATTGCATGATTGTGTGAAAAGTTCGTGAAGAAATTCTATGCATAAAGTGCTTAATTTGAAATTAGGGACTAAATTGAATAAATTGCAAAACTTGTGTTCTAGAAGTATTTTGCATAAAATTGAATTAGATTATTAATTAGAGGTCCTTAAAGAGTAATTTGAGCAATTTCTAAAAACACTTTGGACAAAAATGGGCTTGGAAGGGTAAAAATTTAAAGAATAGTAAAAAGGGCATTTTGGTCATTTAGGAGTAAAATGAATTAAAAGACAAATTTTAAAACCCAAATGTGTCCATGTTCAACCCCATGGCCGAATATAGCAAGGATAAACCATGGCTAGGGTTTTTCAAGCTTCCAAGCTCGATTGTAAGTCCATTCTAGCCTCGTTTTTAATGTTTTTTACGTTTTTGGAGTCCCGATAACTTAATTTAGCTTATGCTAGCAATAATTTAACCTAGGGTTTATATTTGGAAAAATACCCATAGGTGAAATTTGTGTATTTTGGTGTTTTATGATAGAATATGAGGTTTTAAATTATGTTAGACAACTTGTGCTACTCGGTTTTAAGTGAAAACGAGCAAAAGGGCTTAATCGGTAAAAATACCTAATAGTCATAAGTACATGTTAGAGTGAGAATTTGATGTTTCCATAGAAGGGAAAAATGATCAGCATGTCATAAAACATAAGAAAATAGGCTGAAGTTTAATTTACGAGCTTTGGGGTAAAAGTGTAAATATGCAAAAGTTTATGGGCAAAAATGTAATTTTTCTAAAATATGATTTTGGGTCAATTTGAATAATGTGAGTCCTAATTAGACTATATTTTAAATAATAGAGCAAGGAAAACTGAAATTCGGGCTAAAATGGGAAAAATACCAAGTTGTGGACGAAATGGTAAAAGTAGCCATTTTCGCATACGAGGTAAGTTCATATGTAAATGTTGGTAACATAGTTATTATTTTAAATGTTTTAATGTTATTTAAATGATATTATAATTATTATGAAATATTATACTTGTGATAATTGTTTGATAATATGTCAAATTATGTGATATACTTGGAAAATATGAAATACTACCGAGTATCGGTATCGGCATTTCGTAGAAGATGGTTGAGACACATGATTGGGAAAAAGGTCCCGTTGAACCTTAGGAATGGATTAGGATACAAGTGACATGTCACTAGGATATTTGGGCATCCGAACTCGTTGAGTTGAGTCCGAGTTCACTTATGGATGCGAATGTCCAAACTCGTTGAGTTGAGTCCGAGTTCGAGAGATGTAACTAGGCATCCGAGCTCGTTGAGTTGAGTCCGAATTCACTTATGGATGCGAACGCCCAAGCTCGTTGAGTTGAGTCTGAGTTCACTTATGGGCGGGTTACATGGTAGCTTGGCTACATATGTGGCACTTATGTGCAAACTTTCCATGTATCCGAACTATATTCCGATGTGTTCAACGGGTAAAATTCTACTCAAATGGAGGAATACTCGAGATGAAAGGGACGTATTGGTAAGTGTTGTGAAATGGATACTTTGAACAGGTATGTACTTAACCCTCGGGTTGAAAACTCGATATAACAACAATATGGTAAGATGATAAATGAAAATATGATATGAATGTCTTGGTGATGATCATGCAAATGATGTTTTATGTTTGCTTATATGGTTATGTTACTTGCCATTTGCATGTGAACTTACTAAGCATTTATGCTTACTCCCTCCTTTTCATTCCTTGTAGTTTTAACAAGCCAGCTCGAAAATCGGGAACGGTCGGAGGCTCGCTCACACTATCCGTGTATCATCTTGGCATAATGGCTTGTAAATTTTGAGCATGGCATGTATAGCATTATAATCATTTTGTGTATATGGTCTTATGATATGGTTATTGAGTGGTATGGAAATGCTTGGTAATGATTAGCCATTGGAATGGCTAATCATGATCATATTTGGTGTTATGTATGCTAAATTGCTAGCTAATCCATGGAAACCATGAAATAGGTAAAATTTACCATAAAATAGATTTAGACAGCAGCAGTGACGTGAGTTTGAAAAATCATTAAAAATAGTATAGATATAATTAGATGATGAATAAAATATGGAATTGAAGAATTATGAGTCTATTTTCATATGGATGGAACAAAACAGGTATATGAGTTATATTTTATGAGATGTTTAAATTTTTGTGAAACAGCGCTAGAATGATTTCTGGATCCCCTGTTCTGACTTTAAAAATTCATCATAAATTTTAAAAAAATAATTAGAAGTCATGCTTTATATGTACAGATTCCTTATTGAGTCTAGTTTTATTAGAAACAAACGGTATAGTCATTAAAACTTTGTACAGGGAGATATATGATTCGTAATACACAGAGGTCAGAGTAGTCGAACCCTGAAACAGGTGAGACTTTAACTAATAAACTATACTAAAAATTCTAGAAAAAAAGTAGTAAATATATATATGAGTCTAGTTTCAGGAAATATTTAGAGAATTGGATTTCGAGTTTCGGAACTCGAGATTTGAATTTTTAAGCAACTGTGACGCAAATTGCTAGCTTGACTGAAAATTTTAAAAATAAATTGTTTGAGTTGTTTAAGTATTGAATTATGTCTGTTAACACCTCATTTTTTACTCCAGTGACGGTCTCGGGTATGGGGCATTACATCATCTATAGAATGCGTTAAACATGGGGTAAAAATATGTATAAATTACTGTTTATCAAATACCCCCACACTTAAGCATTTGCTTGTCCTCAAGCAAAATTCTCAAGTCATAATCAAAATAAATTCTTCTCAACTTATAATTTCTATCGATAATATCTCAAAATAATTCATAGGTACTCATACATTGAGAATTCAACTAAAAGAACATAAAAGTTTCAAACATTCCAAGTTGAACATTTTCTCCTGAAAACATAGGTGTCTCTTCTCATTTAAGTAATTACCTTTGATTCGGAACATCATAGAGTTTCACATCCTCACTAAAGATTCACTTAAATCACTTGAGGTGTTTTAAGGACAATAAATGAAGCACTCAATAGTCATTAATGAAAAGTCATTACCATAGGCTTGCATGAAAATCAAATCTCCACCACTGATAAATTGAGATGAAACATCAATCAAAAGGTCTTTAGAGGGTTGTAATGAGGCTTGGTTAGGGGGTGTGGTCACCAGCTAAAAAAAGGGGTAGAATCGATATTGAATTAAAAAATTGCCTAGCTAGAAAAAGAGTTAATCATCACTTGCGTACAACAGAGCTTCTTCTCAGAATATGGAATTACTAATGTGTATACATAGTTTTTTTTTAGGAACAAGTTAAATAACATAGAACAAGACATAGCTAAGCCATTTATTCAACTCAAATCTCGACAAAAATAGGGACTAATTTAGGGGATTTCAACAATAATGGGTTAAGGGTTAATATTAAGGGTAATACAAGAAATGGCTTGTTAGGCTCAAGGGGGTTTACTAGGGGTTAATCGTGGAGGTAGGCTTTTCATGGCATGAGTGGGTTAATCCTAAGTGCCTTAATCATTTTGACATATCAAATCAAACGGTGTGGTCTCGACATGCATAATCAAGCATGAAAGAATAGATGCCCAAAAGGCCAAAAATCTCACAAAAATTAAGGCTTTTTGATGTTTAAAACTTTTGAATTCCAACTCAAAGTAATACCTAAACTTTGGGGAAACAACCTAAGATTTTAAATTCTTAAAAATCAACTTATCATGCTTGATTCTCTAATGTCTTGAGGTTTAAACAATCAATGCATAAATGCCTATGTTTTAATTCAAGATATATCAACAAAAATCATAAATCAATAAAATTTATCCTAAATATGATATGAGAGCTTTTCAAGAGAACAAGATAGTCATTTAGGGATTTTTCTGATAATGAAATAAATACCCCCCACACTTAAGATATACATTGCACTCAATGTACAAAGATAGATATTAGAGTATAAAAATAAGATAGAGAGAGAAGTGAAGCTTCCTGTATGATGAATTCCTCGAACTGGAGTTTTGGAGAGTAATCGGTTCGAGAGTGGAGGAGAATACTCCGGCAGTCGTAGAGGTTCATTAGTCCATAAGTCTTGTGCCAAAAGACTATTATATCTAGTGTTAGCTATGGTCATGGTCGATCAGGACATGGCAGTCGTAAAGAACCTTTTACTATAGAGTTGTTAGTTCCTATGCGATGATGAGCTTAAGAGCTCTGTATAACTGTGATAAAATCAGGAACTTTTTAGGGGATATTAGGAAGAATAATTACTCATAAAGAAATAACCGAAATTGATAATTAAAAATAAAATTCTAAAATCTAATAAAAATAAAAAGTAGTTTTAATAAAAATTAAAATATAAAATAAGAAATAAATGTTTTTAAACATCTTCATCGCTGAATGGTTCGCAAGGTGGGTCTAGCGATGAGATGTGGAGGTGCTGACAAATCTGCTGTAGGGTAGCATCAATATTGTCAAATCGTTGAAAACACTACTACTCGAATCTAGTGAAGCGCTCAGAGATGTCAGCATATGAAGCCGCCGCATGAACTGGACGAGAGGGTGGTGGTGGCTGAGTCGGTGGGTCCTCGTGTTGTGGGGGGACATCATCAGGAATGTCCTCGTAGGCCTCTTCCTCAGTAGATTGGGCGAGATGATATTGGGAGGGTAGGTTCCTCGACGCCTCTCGATCATCCTCATGCTAAGCATGCTCGAGATGCCTTGTGGAGACATCTAGCTGATAAGGGTAAGGGATGATTCTTAGGCCGCAATGCTAAGGAGCCCGAAGTGTCGAGCCAACAGAGTAACATAGGGGCCAATGGGGATGACCCCCTTCCTATGCCGCTCCATCTGGTGCTGAATCGCGAGGGCGATGAAATAGGCAAGGTCAATGATTTCGTGATTTTGTTCCCCAGCAACGGCGCCAAAAACTTGATCGCATTATTTCTTGATAGGTTTTAAATATTTATGATTAATCGTTCTTGAAACTAACTATTATCGCGATGTAGGCAAGTGTACCTATCGAACAGTAGTATAGTTTTAGCAAGACTGGATTGTCGAACCAAGGGAACTAAAAGTACTAGTAATGATTGTCTTTTTATTATCTAGCCTAAGAATAAAGAGGTTTTTGTTTTAACTAACTAATCATCTAAACTAAGAATTCACAGAGAATGGAATTGGGGAATTTCTTTTGGGAAAATCGATTGAATTAAGACAATACCTAAGGAAAAATCCACCTAGACTGTACTTGTTATTCTGGCTCCGAATTGGACGATTTATTCATTTAACTTGTTCCGAGAGATCTCTAAGTTATGTTATTATCCCTATTCAAGACTAATAACGTCTAAAATCTCACTTCACTAATAACTATTAATTTATTAAATTTTCAAACTCACTCGTTGCATTTAGTGATCTCGAATCACTGTTTTTGACACCACTGAAAATTAGGTTGTTACAGGCATCCTAAAGATAATACCATAACTGGGTTATGGCATTACGAGTGTAAGACCATAGCAGGGCCATAGCATTTGTGTAAGACGTTCTCTAATTTGACAAAGATTGGTAATTGTTATATGGATTAAAGTAATAGAATTTAAGTAGTCATTGATTTTGAGTTCAATCTAGTGAATTCATCATTTGAAATTGTGAATGGCAAGGAATATTAGTGAAATACTTGTTTAATGATTTATTATAGCATGTTTGGTAAGATTTGCATTTAACTAGCAAAGAGCTATTTTGCAAAACTGTTAAAGATTTTGAATGATGCCATTGATTAATATGTGTGATTTTTTATGTTTGATGATAGATTTTTAATAGTTGTTGATAGTTAAACAAGTTTTGTTAAGTGATTTTTAGTGAAAATGCAAAATAGGGATTAAATTGATAAATGTATAAAGTTAGTGGTTAAAATGTGAAATAAATGAAAATTTTGGGGCTGCTAGGGGCATTATGGTAATTCAGCTAGCATGGGTTTATTGTGAATTTCATTAATTTGTGATTTTATGAAATAATGACTAAATTGTGAAAATATGAAATTTGTGGAGCGAAAGTGTAAATGTGTTTTGAAGTGTGTTTTGAATTGAATTGAATAAATAGTTGATAAAATAAGTTAATTTTGAATATATTTAGATCAAGAAAGGAGAAATACAGACTTGGATTGGAGGAAAGATAAAGTTATCGACTAATTGACTCGATTCACCGTTTTAATATCTGAGGTAAGTTCGTATGGAATTAGCACTGTTATAATTATGCTTTAAATGATTTTATATTGCATAAATTATGTATACGAGACTACAGTCATATTTGACGAAAATCGGCTATGTGTGGCACTTAGTGTGCGATTTGAGATAGCTTCGGCTATGTTTGGCACATAGTGTGCGAGATTAAACTGTAATTTATACATATTTTTACCCTATGTTTAACGCATTTTATGGATGATTTTCCATTAGAATTGGTGAATTTGATGCTCCTAATGCTTTAATTTCATGTTTTACACTTAAAAGAGCATAGGAGAGCGAAAGGAATGAGAAACGGGCCAAAAATGGAGAAAATGAGCCAAAGTACGAAATCAACACGGCCTGGACCTCCTCACATGGACAGACCACACGGCCGTGTCAATTTGGCAGGCTCGAGCACGGCCTGAAGTAATCACACACGGGCGTGTCCCTGTCGAGCCCAAGTTGAGTCTAATTCAGAAAAGGCTAATTTTGAGGGCTTTTAGGCATTCCAAAGCCTATAAATACACCCTAAAGAAGGAAGAAAAGGAGGACAGAGTAGGGGGTAAGGAATTACTCCAAGAAAGCCGATTGATTCATCTCAGAAGTCGGATTCATCATCAAGACTGAAGATCTCTCCTCAATTCCCCTTCAGGAGTTTTAGGTTTTCTTTATGTTTTGTATTCTTTATTATTCTGAGATGTTTTCTTATTTAGTTATGAACTAAATCCCCTAAATACCTAAAGGAAATGAAACCTAAGACGAATCTTGTTATTATTTTCTAAATTGTATGATAAATATTTGACTTGTCCTTAATTATGTGTTCTTAATTCTTGTTTTGATATCCCAGGATACTGATTCAAGATAAGCTCTTATTCAGAGGAGGAATAGACCCTGTCTAAGAGTACATTTGTCATAATTAAGTGGAGTTGATTGCACGCCTGCATATAGGTGACAAGATTTTGCCGGATTAGGGTGAAACCTAATAAGGGGATCCATAGATCGAGTTAATGCAACCCTAGAGTGTTAATTAGAGAAAAGTCTCGGTTATTCAATCTAGGGATTAGACGTTATTAGTCTTGAATAGGGATAATAACATAACTTAGGGATCTCTATGGAACAAGTTAAATGAATAAATCGTCCGATTCGGAGCCAGAATAACAAGTACAGTCTAGGTGGATTTTTCTTTAGGTATTGTCTTCATTCAATCAATTTTTCCAAAAGCAATTCCCCAATTCCATTCTCTGTGCGTTCTTAGTTTAGATAATTAGTTAGTTAAAATAAAAACCTCTTTATTCTTAGGCTAGATAATAAAAAGACAGTCATTACTAGTATTTTTAGTTCCTTTGGGTTTGACAATCCGATTTTGCTAAAACTATACTACTGTTTGATAGGTACACTTGCCTACATCGCGATAATAGTTAGTTCAAGAACGAGTAATTATAAATATTTAAAACCTATCACAAAACCTTGCAATCAAGTTTTTGGCCCCGTTGTCAGGGAACTAAGATATTAGGAATGCTCAATTTTTATTAATTTAGCCATTTATTTTTCTTGCAATTTAATTTAATTTTATTATTATTATATATTAATTTACTTTTCCTTCTCTTGGCAGGTTTTTATAGTTTATGACTAGAAGAAACCCGTCAGGACCATTACTTTTTAACGAAGAAATTGATCATACAGTTCGCAGAAATCAAAGAGAAATAAGGCGAAGCTTAACATACACAGAGAACGAGTAAGAAGACGATACTCAACCCCCAACCGAAGAGATGGCTGAAAACCAAGGCAATCAGCTACCTCTTGCAATTGCGGTTAATCAAAATCCTGCTCCACGCACTATGTATGATTATGCTAAACCTTCTTTAACAGGAACTGAATCGAGTATAGTTAGACCTGTTGTAGCTGTAAATACTTTTGAATTAAAACCTAACACTATTCAAATGATACAACCATTTGTTCAGTTTGATGGTTTGCAGGATGAAGATCCCAACGCTCATTTAGCCAACTTCTTAGAACTATGCGATACATTTAAAATTAATGGTGTCTCTGATGATGCCATTCGTTTTTAGTTATTCCCTTTTTCATTGAGGAACAAAGCTAAACAGTGGTTGAACTCATTGCCACAAAGGTTAATTACTACATGGGAACAAATGACAGATGGATTATGTAATGATATCTCTTCTTTTGTGCAGATGGATTTAGAAACACTCTACGATGCATGGGAGAGATACAAGGACCTTTTGAGAAGGTGCCTTCACCATGGGTTACTGCTTTGGCTATAGGTTCAAACGTTCCATAATGGCCTGAATCCTTCGACTCGACAAATGGTTGACGGAGCTGCTGGCTGAACCATCAATAATAAAACACCTGAAGATGCCTATGAGTTTATAGAGGAGATGTCACTGAATAACTATCAGTGGAAAGTCGTGAGGACAAAGCCAACGAAAACAGCTGGCATTTATAACGATGATTCGGTCCCCATGCTCTTTAATTAGGTCTAACTTTTAAATAAAAAGATTGATGGTTTTCTTAGTTATTCGCAGGTTCACCCAGTAATGCAGTGCGAAGCAAGTGGAGGTGGAGCAAGCTACTCGGAATACCAGCCTTATGGCCACAACATGGATAACGAGCAATTAAACTACACGGGTAATAATCCTCGACCTCAAAACAATGCATATAGTAACACTTACAATGCATGTTGGAGGAACCACCCCAATTTCTCGTGGAGCCGTCAAGGAAATCAAAGACCACAACCACCCTTAGGCTACCAACAACCACCTTACCAACAGGAAAAGAAGCTGAACCTTAAAGAGATTCTCTCAAAGTTTATTTCGGTGTCAGAAACTAGTTTCCAGAACACCGAGACAGCAATTAAAAATCAATAACTGTCGATCCAAGGGCTCGAAACTCAGATAGGCCAGCTTTCCAAACTAATTTTTGAACGACCACAAGGTAGCTTGCCAAGTAATACTGAGCCCAACCCAAGGGAACAACTAAACGAAATTAATATTCAAGATGAAGAAGGAGTTGTTGAGCCTGAACCAGAACTGAGGCAAGAAACTGTGGTAAGCAAAGGTCAAGGTGAGGTAGATAACAATAAAAGTAAAACGGTGAATGTCAAATATAAACCTTGTGTACCATACCCCAATGCGACAAGGAAAGATCGCTTAGATGAACAATTTGGTAAATTCCTTAAACTCTTAAAAAATTACATATTAACTTACCGTTTATTGAAGCCCTATCGCAGATGCCAAACGCAATGAAATTCTTAAAAGAGCTTTTAGAAAATAAGCGGAAGTTGGACGAGGCATCGCATATGGAGCTAAATGTAGTGTGCTCAACTATTCTGAAAAATAAGCTACCGGACAAACTAAAAGATCTAGGGAGTTTTACAATTCCTTGCTTAATTGGTAGTTTAGATGTTAATAATGCATTAGCTGATTTAGGGGCTAGTATCAATGTCATGCCTTATAAAATGTTTAAGCAACTAGGTCTCGGGAAACCCAAATACACTAGGATGAGCATTCAACTGGAAGATAAGACTATAAGATTTCCTAGGGGTATTATTGAAGATGTGCTAGTAAAAATCGATAAATTTATATTTCCCATTGACTTCATTGTTTTAAACATAAAGGAGGATAGCAACACTCCTTTAATTCTGGGAAGGCCCTTTCTAGAAACTGTTAAAACAATTATTGATGTTGGCATAGGTGAGCTCACGCTTCGTGTAGAAGACAAAACAATCACCCTTCAAGCTCGCAATTCTGACAACACATCGGAAATTGAAGGTGATCGTCTAAACCATTCTATTAAAATTGACCACATGATACAACCCACTTTGCAGGAGATAAGTCTGAAGGAAGTACACGAGCCACTCTCAAACAATAGTAAAGGATCTATTCATGAAGAACGAAGGCTGCAAATAGAGGAGCTAGATGAATGGCGAACACATAAACCTAAAACACATGATAAACCGAAATTACGCCAAGAAGAGCTTGATACCTCTCCAAATCAACTTAAAGTTTGGAGATAAAGTCTTATTAGATGTCGCAGATCCCCACATTGTCACTACCACACCGAATGAAGAAATCCCTCTTACGGTACTCAGCATTTTTCCATTCGGTACTTTTAAGGTAAACAACACCCGTTTAAAACCTTATTTTTAGATTGATAGCAGGAATGAGGAGTATAAACTCCTTGAACCACCATAATCATTCAACAGAGAGGTAAGTCAAGCTTAGACTCTAAATAAGCACTTCTCGGGAGGCAACTCGAGCACTAACTGTATTAACTTCTTTAAAAATTTAGTCTTCAACATCTAACTTACTAACGGAGCTCTCGAACACAGGTTTTCCACAGAGACACTGCCAAGCACACTGGCGTGCTTATGGCCGTGTGAAAATAGGACAAGGATTTCCCTGAACACGGGCTACGATAAAACGCCACAGCCGTGCGACATGGCCGTGGTCAAGCCTGCCACCGGTGGTTGAAACTGAGAAACTAGCACAGGCGTGCGACACGCTCGTGTCTCACACCCCTACTCGAACCTGTTAGATTGACACGGGCATGGGGATTTCCCACACGGGCGTGGGAGAAGAAAATGTAGCTAGACACGGTCGTGCGACACGGCCGTGTGAACCCACACGCCCGAGGTACACAGACGTGGGACGAATTTTAGACACGTCCAAATAGGAAAAATGTGAAACACACGGGTTGGAATTGGGGAACACGAGAGTGTGCCCTGGCCATGTGGCCCAAAATCTATAAATCCCCTGCACTATTCACTTTCTTCCCCATTCAAAAACCCTAACCCTAGCTAGTACAACTCCACACGGCCTCCCTACCACGCCCGTGCGCCGCTTCCCACTCTATTTTTGACGTTCAATCTCTCTTCTCTAGCATTTGTTTACTCCTTTCACTCCTTTCATTTTGGTCATTATTCTATCATTTAATTTACATTCTTAGGTTAGTCATGACATTACTATGCTTCTTCTCATGCTATTACCATGCCAATTTCTATCATTTAATTTGCATTCCTAGGTTAGTTATCATACATTCCGTGTTAAATTGAGATTAGGAAAACCTCATACCCATTACATTTGTATTCTCATTCTCATTGTTATTTTGGTTGAGTTTGCTTCATATTAGTAGTCTCGGCTAAAATAGTTAGTTCAAATTCATGACTTTTTACTTCTTCGAATTCATTTACCTATTATTATTCTTTATATTACAGGCTTTTAATGTCATCTTCACGAGGAAAGAAGGCCACTATCCTTGCTTCCAAGAAACGGAAGGTAGCGTCATCTTTTGCGAGTCCAACCACGAAAATTCGTCACCCCTCCTACAGTTTCCCCGTGGGTCCGAAGAAGAACTTTTCTAGATACTTTGGGCCCGACCTTTAATTGTAGGCCACTGCATCGACTGGGCCACCATAGAACAAGTTCAATTGGCTGATGCGATTCAGACCCTTTTAACCACTGACCTTTGGGAGCTGTTCTTTGGGATCATCGAACCAACATACCTCGGGATCACGATTGAACTATGCTCAACGTTCCATCTCAAGACCGTAATGAGAAACTACGATGATCCAGGACGGTGCAATTTCGCCTAGGTGGATTTGTCCGCCAGCTCAGCGTCCCAGAATTCGGTACGGTATTGGGTTTATATACGGAGGAGTTCAAGGAAGAGAATGACTTAGATGCTCTCACTCGCCACATACATTTCTCTCCCTCGAAGTGCTGGCACACTTTGGCCCCTGGCGCAGCCTCCTACAATCCTAGCCGCTCCAAGGCATCAGTTCTCCCACCATCCCTGAGGTACCTACACTTCATTTTGGCTCACACGATTACAGGGAGGTGAGAGAGCACTAGCGTCTTCAACACTCACGATGCCTACTTTTTATGGTGCATGTCGCACGGGCACATCATCGACCTTGCCTATTTTATCGCCCTCGAGATTCAGCACCAGACGAAGCAGCATCGGAAGGGGGTCATCTCTACTGGCCCCTACGTGACTCGACTGACGCAACACTTCGGGTTCCTCAACATCGCAGCCCAAGAATCATTCCTCACCCTCATCGGTCAGATGTCTCTATAGGGCATCTCGAGCATGCTTAGCATGAGGATAATCGAGAGGCGTCGAAGAACCTACCCTCCCCAATATTGTTTCGCCCAATCTACCGAGGAGGAGGCCTACGAGGACATTCCTGATGATGTCCCCCCACAGTACGAGGACCCACTGACTCAGCCACCACCACCCTCTCATCCAGTTCATCCGGCGGCTTCATATGCTGACATCTCTGAGCTCCTCACTCGATTCGAGCAGTAGTGTTTTCAACGATTTGACAACATTAATGCTACTCTACAGCAGATTTGTCAGCACCTCAACATCTCATCGCCAGTCCTACCTCGCGAACCATCTAGCATGAAGATGTTTAAAAACATTTATTTATTATTTTATGTTTTTAAGTTTTATTAATTTCGGTTATTTCTTTTTGAGTAATTATTCCTCCTAATATACCCTAAAAAGTTCCTGAGTTTATCACAGTTATATAAAGCTCTTAAGCTCATCATCACATAGGAACTAAAACTCCACTAGGAAAGGTTTTCCATGACTGCCATGTCCTACTCACCCACGACCATAGCTACCACTAGAGATAATATCCTTTTAGTGCAGGACTTATGGCCTAATGAACCTCTACGACCACCGGAGTATCCTCCTCCACTCTTGAACCGATTACTCTCCAGAATTCCAGTTCGAGGAATTCATCATACAGGAAGTTTCACTTCTCTCCCTATCTTATTTTTATACTTTAATATCTATCTTTGTACATTGAGGGCAATGTACATCTTAAGTGTATGGGGTATTTATTTCATGATCAGAAAAATTCCTGAATGACTGCCTTGTTCTCTTGAAAAGCTCTCATATCATATTTAGGATAAATTTTGATTGATTTATGATTTTTGTTGATATATCTTGAATTAAAACATATGCATTTATGCATTGATTATTTAAACCTCAAAAAGTTAGAGAATCAATGCATTTATGCATTGATTGTTTAAAATCTTAGGTTGTTTCCCCAAAGTTTAGGTATTACTTTGAGTTGGAATTCACAAGTTTTAAACAACAACAAGCCTGAATTTTTGTGATATTTTTGAGCCTTTTGAGCATCTATTAATTCTTTCATGCTCACTTTTATTATTGCTTTGAGTGCGTCAGTATTGAACTGTTATTCTAGAACTTGCTTGATTATGCATGTCGAAACCAAACCATTTGATTTGATATGTCAAAATGATTAAGGCACTTAGGATTAACCCACTCATGCCATGAAAAGCCTACCTCCACGATTAACCCCTTGTTAACCCCCTTGAGCCTAACAAGCCATTTCTTGTATTACCCTTTATATTAACCTTTAAACCATTATTATTGAAATCCCCTAAATTAATTTAAACCCTATTTTTGTCGAGATTTGAATTGAAATAGTTGCTTAGATATGTTTTATTCTACTCTGTAATTTAATGTGTTCTTAAAAAAAATGTATATATATTAGTAGTGATCTTCTGTTTGTAAGCTTTAGAAGTTAAATTCCTTAGTCTGAGAAGAAGCTCTGTTGTATGCAAGTGATGATTAACTCTTTTTCTAGTTAAGTATTTTTTCAATTCAATCTCGATTCTAACCCTTTCTTTTAGCTTGTGACCACACCCCCTAACCAAACCTCATTACAACCCTCTAAAGATCTTTTTGATTGATGTATCATCTTAAATTATAGTGGTGGAGATTTGATTTTCATGCAAGCCTATGGTAATGACTTTTCATTATTGACTATTGAGTGCTTCATTTATTGTCCTTAAACACCTCGAGTGATTTAAGTGAATCTGTAGTGAGGATGTGAAACTCTGTGATATTCTGACTCAAAGGTAATTACTTAAATGAGGAGAGACACCTATGTTTGCATGATTAAATACTCAACTTGGAATGTTTGAAACTTTTATGTTCTTTTAGTTGAATTCTAAATGTATGATTACCTATGGATTATTATGAGATATTATCGATAGAAATTATAAGTTGAGAAGAATTTATTTTGATTATGAGTTGAGAATTTTGCTTGAGGACAAGCAAATGCTTAAGTATGGGGGTATTTGATAAACCGTAATTTATACATATTTTTACCCTATGTTTAACGCATTTTATGGATGATTTTCCATTAGAATTGGTGAATTCGATGCTCCTAATGCTTTAATCTCATGTTTTACACTTAGGAGAGCATAGGAGAGCGAAAGGAACGAGAAATGGGCCAAAAACAGAGAAAATGGGCCAAAGTACAAAATCAACACGGCCTGGACCTCCTCACACGGGTAGACCACACGGCCGTGTCAATTTGGCAGGCTCGAGCACGGCCTGAAGTAATCGCACAAGAGCGTGTTACATGGGCGTGTCCTTGCCGAGCCCAAGTTGAGTCTAATTCAGAAAAGGCTAATTTTGAGGGCTTTTAGGCATTCCAAAGCCTATAAATACACCCTAGAGAAGGAAAAAAAGGAGGACAGAGTAGGGGGTAAGGAATTACTCCAAGAAAGCCGATTGATTCCTCTCAGAAGTTAGATTCATCATCAAGACTAAAGATCTCTCCTCAATTCCCCTTCAGGAGTTTTAGGTTTTCTTTATGTTTTGTATTCTTTATTATTCTAAGATGTTTTCTTATTCAGTTATGGACTAAATCCCCTAAATACCTAAGGGGAATGAAACCTAAGACGAATCTTGTTATTATCTTCTGAATTGTATGATAAATATTTGACTTGTTCTTAATTATGTGTTCTTAATTCTTGTTTTGATATCCCAGGATACTGATTCAAGATAAGCTCTTCTTCAGAGGAGGAATAGACCCTGTCTAAGAGTACATTTGTCATAATTAAGCGGAGTTGATTGTGCGCCTAGAAATAAGGTGACAAGATTTTGCCAGATTAGGGTGAAACCTGATAAACACCAAATTATACATATTTTTACCCCAAATACTTAGTATATTTATGGATGTTTATCACTAGATTTGTGGATTTTGGTGCTCTTAATCCGGTTATTTTATGTTTTGTACTCAGGAGACACCAAGAGTCAAAAGGAGCCAAAAACGAGCCAAAAAGGGACAAAACGGACCAATTCGAGAAGATGACACAGCTTAAGCCTTGCCACAGGCGCTGCTCACAAGCCCGTGTCTTTCGAGGGTGTCAACCAAGGCTTTCACGATTCACACGGCCTGGCCATTGACCCACATAGTTGTGTGTAATTTAACGGATCAAACACGGCCTGGCAAATACGTCACACGGCCGTGGCACACGAGAGTGTCCCTTTTTTTTCAAAGAGTTGTATTTTACATGGAAAAGGATACTTAGGGAAGAAGAAAGTCAATCCAAAGCATATATAAACACCCTAAGTATGACTTAGAAAGGGTGGCTCCCCTCCAGAACTTTTCTAGAGTATAGAACCACATGCTGGGAATTACTTGAAGGAAGCCAGACGATCCATCCCAAAAGCTAGAGCTACTCCAAGACTGAAGATCTCTCTTAGAATTCCTTCAGGGGTTTTAGAGTTTTCTTTATGTTTTGTTATTTTCATACTTTTGAGATGTACTCTTATTTTATTATGAACTAAACCCCTTAGATACGTAAGGGGGTTGAAACCTATGGTGGATCTTGTTATTATTATCTGAACTGTATGATAAATACTTGATTTGTTCTTAATGCTTGAGTTAATATTCCGGGTATTAATTCATGATTTGATGTGCTAATATAGAGGAGAAAAAGTCCATGTCTAAGAGTAGATTTGGCATAATTAAGCGGAGTTGATCAAACGCCTAGAAATAGGGTTACGAGGTTTTGCCAGATTAAGGTTAAACCTAATATGGGAGTCCATAGATTGATTTACTGCTTCCCTAGGGGTTTTAATTAAGAAAGAGATTTCGATTAATTCAACTGAGTGTTAGACGGTATTAGTCTCGAAAGAGATAATAATATAGGTTAGGGAGTCTCACGGATCAAGTCAAGTGAATAAATCGTCTGGTTCAGAGTCAGATAACAAGTGAAATCTAGGTGGATTCCTCCTTGGGTGTCGTCTTTATCAATTACTTTTCTTCAAGTCTTTTTACAAATTTTCTCTTTTCTTTAGTTTAATTAGTTAATTAGTTTAATAAACAACCCTTCTTTATTTCTAGGTTAAATAATAAAAAGATAGTTATTACTAGTACTTTTGGTTCCCTTGGGTACGATATCTCCGTCTTGCCATTACTATACTATTGTGCGATAGGTGCGCTTGCCTTTTCGCCATGATAATAGTTAGTCTAGGTTTGATCTTCATTATAAATATTTATTTCTTGTTACGAATCACGCGATCAAGTTTTTGGCACCGTTGCCGGGGAACTAAAATATTAGGAACGCTTAATTTTTTATTACTTTAGCCATTTATTTTTCTTGCAATTTAATTTAATTTAATTTTTATTATTTATTATTTTATTTTTTCCTTCTTTTGGCAGGTTTTTATAGTTTATGACTAGAAGAAACCCATCGGGACCATTACTTTTTGACGAAGAAATCGATCGTACAGTTCGTAGAAATCAAAGAGAGTTAAGGCGCAGCTTACGATACACGGAGAAGAGCAAGAAGACGATACTCAACCCCCAACCAAAGAGATGGGTGAAAACTAAGGCAATCAGCTACCTCCTGCAATTGCAGCTAAGCAAAATCCTGCTCCACGCACGATGTATGATTATGCTAAACCCTCTTTAACAGGAACTGAATCTAGTATAGTTAGTCTTGCTGTAGCTCCAAATACTTTTGAATTAAAACCTAACACTATTCAGATGCTACAGCAGTTTGTTCAGTTTGATGGTTTGCAGGATGAAGATCCCAACGCTCACTTAGCAAATTTTCTGAAATTTTGCGATACATTTAAAATCAATGGCATTTCTGATGATGTCATTCATCTTTGATTATTTCCCTTTTCACTGAGAAACAAAGCTAAACAGTGGTTGAACTCATTACCACAAGGGTCTATCATTACCACGAGGGTCTATCACTACTTGGGAACAAATGACCGAGAAATTTTTACTAAAATATTTTTCGCCGGCTAAATTACGTAATGATATCTCTTCTTTTGTACAGATGGATTTAGAAACACTTTACGATGCATGGGAGAGATACAAGGACTTACAGAGAAAGTGCCCTTACCATGGGTTACCGCTTTGGCTGCAAGTACAAACATTCCACAATGGTCTGAATCCCTCGACTCGGAAAATGGTTGACGCAGCTGCTGGCGGAACCATCAACAACAAAACACCTGAAGAGGCTTATGAATTCATTGAAGAAATGTCACTGAATACTATCAGTGGCATGTCATGAGGACTAAGCCAACAAAAACAGCTGGCGTTTATAACGTCGACTCAGTTACTATGCTGTCAAATCAAGTAGAACTTCTCAATAAAAAGATTGATGGTTTACTTAGCTCTACGCAGGTACATCCGGTAATGAGGTGTGACTCAAGCGGAGGAGGTGTGCATACAGAATATCAGTCCTTCAATCCAACAGCCGAAGAGGAACAAGTCAACTATATGGGTAATAATAACTTTAGATCTCAAAATAACCCATACAGTAATACTTATAATGCAGGTTGGAGGAACCACCCAAATTTCTCCTGGGGTGGTCAAGGAAATCAAAAGCAAAAAAATCCTCAGGGTTTTCAATAGCCACCTTATCAACAAGAAAAGAAACCGAACCTTGAGAAGATGCTCTCAAAATTCATATCAATATCAGAAACCCGTTTCCAAAATACCGAGACAGCATTTAAAAATCAACAAGCATCGATCTAGGGACTCGAAACTCAGATAGGCTAGCTTTCCAAACTGATCTCTGAACGACCACAAGGTAGTTTGCCAAGTAATACCGAACCTAACCCATGGGAACAATTCAACGCAATTAATACTCAAGATGACAAAGGAGTCGTTGAGCTTGAACCAGAACCGAGGCAAGAAACTGTGGTAAGCAAAGGGAGAGATGAGGTAGGTCAAAATACAAACAAACCAATGACTGTCGAATATAAACCTCGTATGCCATACCCTAACGCGACAAGGAAAGACCGCTCAGACGAACAATTTGGTAAATTTCTTAAACTTTTGAAAAAATTACATATTAACTTACCGTTTAATGAAGCTTTGTCGCAGATGCCAAATGCAATGAAATTTTGAAAAAGAGCTTTTAGTAAATAAGCGGAAGTTGGATGAAGCATCGCATGTGGAGCTAAACGCAGTCTGCTCAGCTATTCTACAGATTAAGCTACCCCACAAATTGAAAGATCCAGGGAGTTATACAATTCCTTGTTTAATTGGTAGTTTAGATATAAGTCATGCATTAGCTGATTTAGGGGCTAGTATTAACGTAATGCCTTACAAAATGTTTAAGCAACTAGGTCTTGGGAAACCTAAACAAACTAAGATGAGCATTCAATTAGCAGATAAAACTATAAGATTCCCTAGGGGTATTATTGAAGATGTACTCGTGAAAGTAGATAAGTTCATATTTCCTGTTGATTTCGTTGTTCTAGACATAGAGGAGGATAATAACACCCCTTTGATTTTAGGAAGGCCCTTTTTAGCAACTGCTAAAACATTTAAACATGTTAGCATAGGTGAGCTTACACTTCATGTGGGAGACGAAACGATCACCCTTCAAGCTCGTAATTCTAGCATCACATCAAACATTCAAGGTAATAGTCCACACCAATCTACTAAAACTGACAATATGACTTTGCAGAAATTAAGCTTCAAAGAAGTTCACGAGCCATGTTCCAGAAATGATAAAGAACACATTCATGAAGAACGAAGGCTACGGATAGATGAGCTAGATGAATGGCGAGCACACAAACCGAGAACACATGATAAACCGAAACTATGCCAAGACAAGCCCGATGCCTCTCCTAATCAACTTAAGGTTGGCGATAAAGTCTTACTAGATGCTGCAGATCCCCATATTGCCACTACCACACCGAATGAGGAAATCCCACTTACGGTACTCAGTATTTTTCCATTCGGTATGGTGGAGGTAAGTCACCCCAAGTTCAGCACTTTTAAAGTAAACAACACCCGATTAAAACCTTATTTTGATGAGATTGATAGCAGGAATGAAGAGTATAAACTCTTCAAACCACCCTGACCATTCACTGGAGAGGTAAGTCGAGCTTAGATTATAAATAAGCGTTTCTCGGAAGGCAACCCGAGCACTAACATATTTTGATTTCTTTATTTCTAACACTTTGAATTATTAACTTTATCTTTGAATTACAAAGTTTTTCAACACACACGGCCAGGCACACGGGCGTGCCTAAGGCCGTGGCCAAGTAGGGGAAGAAACACGACCGTACGATATGGCCGTGTGGAAGCAGGACATGATTTACCCAAAACACGAGGATGCAATAAATCCCCATGGCCGTACGACATGGTCGTGGGTGAACTTGATAGGTGAACACGGGCGTGGGAATGGAAAAACACGGGCGTGCCAGGGGCAAGGCTCGATTCTGTTTCTCCGACACGGGTGTGACACATGCCCGTGCCGTTAAACCGTGGACAACAATACACGGTCGTGGTACCGTAACACACGGGCGTGGGAGAAGTGAACAAATCTAGGCACGACTGTGCGACATGGCCGTGTACCACACACGCCCCAGACACACGGGCGTGGGATAGTAGCCTGGCATGACCTAAATTACAAAATTCGAAAAACACAGGCTCACCTTCAGACTACACGGGTGTGGCCCTAGGCCGTGTGCACCTACCTTATATAAGCAAATTTCTGTTCATTTTCTTCTTCCTTTCAAAACCCTAGCCGAAATCTCCCCTTTTCCACTCCCTAATCCCTATTCCGGCCACCATTCCCTAGATCCCTACTTCCCAAACCACCCTAAAATCCACTCCCCCTACATCAATCCTCACTTTCCCCTCTCTTTTCCCTCCATTTTTTTCTCCACACGGCTGTACACTCACGCCCCACGCCCATGCTCGCCACCAACACGCCCGTGCACCACCCTACAGCAGCTTTTGGTTCACTTTCTTAACCTTGTTTTTCCAACTTGCATTACTACATTGGTATTCTATATGCCTTACAAAGATATTGTTACTGTTACCACTTTAATCTGAATAAGTTAGGAATTTGCTTTAGTATTTTCTATATTTGAATATTGTTTTAGGATTTTCTATATACTAGTTTTAGGATTTTTGCCAAACTGATGATGCATCTTTGATTCCAGTAAATGTTTCTGAATAATAATATAAATTTTTCACCTCTCGCTTAATATCGTTAAATGTTAACACATCTTGGAACTACTATATCAATGCTCCTACATTTTTAGGTACCTTATGTCATCATCGAGAGGCAAGAAGGCCGCAGTCCCATCCTCAAAGAGACGTAGGGGACCGAGTTCTTCATCGGTACGTGCTATAGTTGAAGTTCGGCACCCATTCTTTGAGTTTCAGCAAGCTTCGTAGGAGGAGCTATTTTAGATACTACACGCGCAACCCCTCACTACAGGTCGCTGCATTGACTAGGCTGCCACAGAACAAGTCCAGCTAGCTAATGCCATCCGCGCCCTCCTGACCATAGACCCATGGGAACGGTTCTTTGCTATTACCGAACCCACTTATTTAGAGCTAACTTTAGAATTATGCTCTACTTTTCATTTATAGGTGGTGATGACGAACAATGACGAGCCTGGCACCATTCACTTCCGATTAGGCAGTCTAGTTTGCGCGATGAGTGTCTCAGATTTTGGAGTCACTCTGGGACTTTACACCGATGAGTTTATGGAGGAGGAGGACATGAATGCACTACCACGCAATATCCACATTTCTCCCTCCTTGTGCTGGAAGGCTTTGGCACCACTCTCTTCCACTTACCACCCCAGCCGCTTGAAGGCCTCAGCTCTTGCCCCTTTCCTACGATATCTCCATGTCATATTAGCACACACCTTAACTGAAAGGAGAGAGAGCACCGGCGTCGTCAACACCTACGACGCCAACTATTTAT
Source organism: Gossypium arboreum (assembly GCF_025698485.1). NCBI lineage: Eukaryota > Viridiplantae > Streptophyta > Magnoliopsida > Malvales > Malvaceae > Gossypium > Gossypium arboreum. The sequence goes on from NC_069077.1 coordinate 11,874,505, forward strand.
GGTACATGGCGAATGCACACGTGACTGACTTGGTATATTTCATTGCTTTCGCCATTCGCCACTAGACCGAGCCGTATCGGAAGGGAGTAATCTCTATCAGCCCCTACGTGACGCGCCTCGCTAGACACTTCGGCCTCCTCAACACTGTGGCCCAGTCATCAGCGCTTACACTGATAGGTCAAATGTCCCCACAGGACATCACGACTATGTTACACATGAGGATGATCGAGCACCGATGTGGGACCGATCCTCCTCAGCACCGTCTCACTCATGCCATTGACGAGGAGGATCTTGAGGACATTCCTGATGATGTCCCCCCACAGCACGAGGAGCCTTCTATCACGCCACCTAGGGAGCGACCAATTCATGCGGCTACTTCATTGGCACACCTCTCCGGTCGACTCGCTCACTTTGAGCAGTATTGCACTACACAGTTCGAGATGATTCATGAGTGAGATCGGCGACATGACAGACAGATGGACAAAATGCAGGCCATGATGCAGTAGCTGTGCCAGCACTTTCACATCGCCACTCCAGCACCACCACCTGAGGGCCCCATTGACGAGGATCATTGAATCCTCCTATCTTTTTATTTTTATTTTTATTTTCATTTCAATTTTATTATTTTATTTTGAAAGACATATCTATATTAGTAAATTTTACTTTCTTCATTTTTCCTGGTATTTCTAACAAGTAATCCCACTACGCTCACTTCCACACCAACTCTTAATACGCTCTTCATAATTCTACAGACTTCCAAGCAAAACTTCTAGGAATTTACAGAATGAGGAAACAAATAGGGAACAATACCCAACGAGTGCCATGTTCAACGACCCAATTTCTTCATCTAGCCAAGAACAATGGTAGCTACCACTTTTCCCAAACACTCCAGCCTCAGAATCAAGCTCCGCATCCATACAATAGGGAGTTTCACCTCCTTCCCTCTTATGATTTTCTTTATTTTGAATAGTCTCTCTTTGTACATTGAGGGAAATGTACTCTTAAGTGTGGGGGGTGAACATGAACATGAAACCTAACTTTTTGCATTATTCTCAAATCCCTGAATTTGGTCTTATGCTTAAGTGATTTTCTCATAATCTTGTTCGAATGAATTCTGATTGATCTATAATTATTGTTGATATGTCATGAATTACACCATGGGAATTATGCATGATTATTTGATTATAGGACATTAGAAAATCGAGCATGATAAGTTGATATTTTGAGAACTAAAATTTTTAGACTATTTTCCTAAATTGAGGTATTATCTTGAAATCTTAAGTATACAGGAATGACATCAAAAACCTAAATTTTTGGTGATATTTTTGAGCCTTTTGAGCATATAGCTTTCTTTCTTGCTCGCTTCTTTTGTGGTTTGAGTGTGTCAACATTGAACTGTTATTCTAGAACTTGCTTCGATTATACATGTCGAGATCACATGTATGATTTGATATACTGAGATGATAAAGGCATTTAAGATTTAACCCATTTACTCCATAAAAATCCTTCCCACATAATTAAACCCTTAGTGAACCCCTTTTGAGCCTACTAACTTTTTTTATTGATTAACCTTCATCATTAACCCATTAACCCATTATTGTTGAAATCCTTTTACTTAATTTACCCTTTTTATCTAGATTAAATTTAATATTGTTACCTCACTATGTTCACCATTTTTTGTTACTGAATGATGAAGTATGATTTCCATATTTTATTGACTTGATTTGTTCTTAAAAAAAAAGAGCTCATGTAATATAGTTCTAGATATTTGTTTGTAATTCAGAAATTAAGTTTTTGATAGTGGGGTAATATATTGAGATTATCTCAATTCTAACCTTTGTCTCTTCAGCTTGTATCCATACCCGTAACCTAAACCCTGTTACAACCATGCAAAGACCTTTTGATTTGTGTATCATATCATTTACAAGTGGTGGAGATTTGATTTTCATGTAAGCCTATAGTAATAACTTCTCATGTTAGACAATCGAATGCTTAATCTTGAACCTTAAACACTTTGAGTGATTTAAGTGTATCTTTAGTGAGGATGTCATCTCTTGTATATTTAAGACTAAAGTTAATTACTTAGAGGAAGGAGATTACCTATGATTTTATTATCAAAATATTCGATTTAGATTGTTTGAGGCTTTTAATGCTCCTATAGTTGAATTCTCACAGTATGATTTTTCGTGTAATAATTTGTAACATTATCAGTAATGATTACGTGATTAAAAGGAATAAATTCTAGCAGTAAATGAGAGTTTTGCTTGAGGACAAGCAAATGCTTAAGTGTGGGGCTATTTGATAAACACCAAATTATACATATTTTTACCCCAAATACTTAGCATATTTATGGATGTTTATCACTAGATTTGTGGATTTTGGTGCTCTTAATCAGATTATTTCATGTTTTGTACTCAGGAGAGCACCAAGAGCCAAAAGAAGCCAAAAATGAGCCAAAAAGGGATAAAATTGACGAAATCGAGAAGATGACACAGCCTAAGCCTTGCCACACGGGCTACTCACATGCCCATATCTTTCGAGGGTGTCAACCAAGGCTTTCACGATTCACACGGCCTGGCCATTGACCCACATGGCCTGGCAAATACGTCACACGGCCGTGGCACATGAGAGTGTCCCTTTTTTTCAAAGAGTTGTATTTTACATGGAAAAGGATACTTAGGGAAGAAGAAAGTCAATCTAAAGCATATATAAACACCCTAAGTATGACTTAGAAAGGGTGGCTCCCCTCCAGAACTTTTCTAGAGTATAGAACCACATGCTGGGAATTACTTGAAGGAAGTCAGAAGATCCATCCCAAAAGCTAGAGCTACTCCAAGACTGAAGATCTCTCTCAGAATTCCTTCAGGGGTTTTAGAGTTTTCTTTATGTTTTGTTATTTTCATACTTTTGAGATGTACTCTTATTTTATTATGAACTAAACCCCTTAGATACGTAAGGGGGTTGAAACCTATGGTGGATCTTGTTATTATTATCTGAACTGTATGATAAATACTTGATTTGTTCTTAATTATGTGTTCTTAATGCTTGAGTTAATATTCCGGGTATTAATTCATGATTTGATGTGCTAATATAGAGGAGAAAAAGTCCGTGTCTAAGAGTAGATTTGGCATAATTAAGCGGAGTTGATCAAACGCCTAGAAATAGGGTTAGGAGGTTTTGCCAGATTAAGGTTAAACCTAATATAGAAGTCTATAGATTGATTTACTGCTCCCCCAGGGGTTTTAATTAAGAAAGAGATTTTGACTAATTTAACTGAGGGTTAGACGTTATTAGTCTTGAAAGAGATAATAATATAGCTTAGGGAGTCTCACGGATCAAGTCAAGTGAATAAATCATCTGGTTCAGAGTCAGATAACAAGTGAAATCTAGGTGAATACCTCCTTGGGTGTCGTCTTTATCAATTACTTTTCTTCAAGTTTTTTTCCAAATTTTCTCTTTGCTTTAGTTTAATTATTTAATTAGTTTAGTTAATTAGTTTAATAAATTCTAGGTTAAATAATAAAAAGATAGTTATTACTACCACTTTTGGTTCCCTTGGGTACGATATCCCGGTCTTGCCATTACTACACTATTGTGCGATAGGTGCGCTTGCCTTTTCGTCGTGATAATAGTTAGTCTAGGTTTGATCTTTATTATAAATATTTATTTCTTGTTACGAATCACGTGATCAAAACCTAATAAGGGGATCCATAGATTGAGTTAATGCAACCCTAGAGTGTTAATTAGAGAAAAGTCTCGGTTATTCAATCTAGGGATTAGACGTTATTAGTCTTGAACAGGGATAATAACATAACTTATGGATCTCTACGGAACTAGTTAAATGAACAAATCGTTCGATTCGGAGCCAGAATAACAAGTACAGTTTAGGTGGATTTTTTGTTAGGTATTGTCTTCATTCAATCGATTTTTCCAAAAGCAATTCCCCAATTCCATTCTCTATGCGTGCTTAGTTTAGATAATTAGTTAGTTAAAACAAAAACCTCTTTATTCTTAGGCTAGATAATAAAAAGACAGTTATTACTAGTACTTTTAGTTCCTTTGGGTTCGACAATCCAGTCTTGCTAAAACTATACTACTATTCGATGGTACACTTGCCTACATCACAATAATAGTTAGTTCAAGAACGAGTAATTATAAATATTTAAAACCTATCATGAAACCTCGCTATCAGTGTGCAAGAATTCGAGTATTCAAAATTTGCCTGTATGGGTAAGTTTCTTATGGATTGGTTCAGGTATGTATATGAATCATACGAGCTTTAAATTGAAGAAGTTATGAAGTTGCATATAAGTATATGATTAAGCATGTGGAAGGTTTGTTAGTATTTATGAATTACGAATTAACAAGTTCAAATTGATGAATTATGTATTTATGATTAGTTAAGTCTATTTTATACGAGCTTACTAAGCTACAAAGCATACTTTGTTTATTTTTCTCATGTTTTATAGTGATTTCAAAGCTAGCTCAGATTCAGGGATCGTCGGAGACTACGTCACACTATCCAACTATCACTTTGGTACTTTTGAGCTTATGGTTTGGTCATATGGCACGTATAGGATTATGGTCATTTTGATATGTATCTTGGTAGTGAGTTTTGCCATTTGGAAGTGGCTTATGAATAGTTGTGTTTTGGTTTGTATCCATGAAACTTGGCTTAATTTGGCTATTTTAGTTATGTATATATAAGTGTGCATATGGTTTATATTGAGTGATTGAAGTTAGTTTGAAATGTTATTGATAGTTGGTATTACAGATGTCAAATGGTTGATAATTGAGAAGCTATGTGCTAATGAATTGACGTATAATGATGCATGTTTGGAAAATGTTTTATTAGATGAATTGAATATGTAAAGTCGGTATGATTTGAATGAGTAAAACTTGAGATAGTAAGCATGCTAGTTGTTGGAGTTGAAATGGTATGTTTTAGTCTTGATTTTGGTTGAATTGGATGACCATTTATGCTATGAGTGAGTACCATTTGAATTATGTAAGTATGCGCAAAAAAATTGGGTCACAAATTGGCTTTGTAAATAGCCTATTTTTGTCCACACAGGCAGAGACACGGATGTGTGTCTCAGCCGTGTGTGACACACGATCTTGTTACACGGCCTGTAACACCCCTAACTCGTATCTATCACCGGAGTAGGGTTACGAGGTATTACCGATCAATACATATCATTTAACATACATAACTCATACATTTATGCATTCATACTCATAAATCATTCAACACAATCCCTTAAAAGGGCCTACGAGGCCTTAAACATGCTTCAGAAGTGGTTCGAGACTAAACTGATAGCATATGAAAATTTTTGAAAATTAGAAAAATTTCAACCATACAAGGGTCACACGCCCGTCTGAACAGGCCATCTGCTTCACACAGCTCTAGACACGCTTGTGTCTCAGACTATGTGGAAATAGGGCATACATACTGACTTGTATCACACGGCCGAAGACACGTCTGTGTGCCAGGCTATGTGAAAACTGGAGGGTATATTGACTTATTCAACATGGCCAAGTCACACGCTCGTGTGCTAGGCCGTGTACCAATTACAGGGGTATACTAAATTGTACCACACGGCCAGTCACATGCCCGTGTGTGAGACCATGTGGAGCATACTGACTTCAATTTAATTTCAACACCAAGGGACATATAGCCGTGTAACATGACTATGTGTCACACACGGCTGAGACACACGCCCGTGTCTCTGTCCGTATGGACAAAAATAGGCCAATTTGCCACCCCAACTTCAATGTACCTATACAAGGCAAAATATACCATTTTCATACACAAAGGGCAGCCAAATCAATCCTAATTCATGCACAATTCATACCATTATAATTTCATCTACTCCAAATCTCAAATCACTACCATTTACTTAACCAAATACATGCCAAAAAAATATCAAAATAAGCCATCACTCATGGCTATATATATACAAACCAAAACATATATATTTACAAGCCGTTTCAAATAGCCAAACACACATCAATATTAACGTCATTTACAAGCCAAATCTCATGGCTATATTCACAACCAAAGCCTATACATGTCATATACCATAATTGTATAATTCAAAAGTACCAACTTAGATATTTGATAGTGCGATGATGTTCCCAATGACTCCCGGATCTGAGCTAATCTTGATTCACTATAAAACATAGAAAAATAACACGAAGTAAGCTTCATAGCTTAGTAAGTTCGTATAAAAAATGATAAGCAAATCTCAATAATTGTTTACCAATCAAATAATTGAAATCAATGAACAAAAATTCAATTAAGCCTCAAGGCTATCAATATATATCATTCACATAACTTACCAAAGAACTCATCAACTTCATAATTTCAATACTTGAATAGTTTTCCATTCATACCTGTACCACCTCGTACTAATCTTTCATTCACTCGTTGAACCATTCGAAATAGAAATTGGATACTCAAAGGCCTTACACGATAAGTACCTATACCATGGCCCGAAGCCAAATCAAGGTAACTTATCCCTGGAGTACCTATACCATGGTCCGAAGCCAAATCAAGGTAACTTATCTCTGAAATACCTATACCATGTCCCGAAGCCAAATCAAGGAATAACTCGCACCCGAAGTGTTGATATCATGGCTTGAGGCCAACACAATACCCTAATGACATGTCACTAGTATCCTAAACTATTCCTAAGATTAAACCGGGATTTCAATACCAAATAGTAGTTAAGTCACTTTCAATTCATTGTCGAGTCATTCTCGAATCATTGTTGAACATGTCCATAGACTCGTTTTTTCAATTCATAAAATATCAAAGAATTTAAACACAATTATAAATAAAGCTCATTGCATACGAACTTACCTCGTATTCGAAATTGACAGATTAGGTCGACTACTCGATAACCTTACTTTTCCTCCGATCTAAATCTGAATTCTTTCTTTCTTGATCTATATGAATTCAGAATTAACTTATTTAATCAACCATTCTTTCAATTTAGTCCAAAACATACATTTAGGCCTATTTACACATTAGCCCTTAAACTTTCACACTTTTAACAATTTAGTCCTTATTTCACAAAACACAAAATTCACACAATTCAAAAAAACCCATGCTTGGTTGAATTATATATAGGTCCCTAGCAGCCCAAAACTTTCATTTATTTAACATTTTGACCACACAATTTGTAACATCCTTATTTAGACCCTAGTCGAAATAGTGGTTTCGGGACCACAAATCTGAGTCAGAAAAATATTTTTAATATAATTTTTCATTCTTATAATATTGAATTAATATGTTTGAAAGTTTCGTGTGAAAATTTTATTGTTTGTGTGCTCAATTTGATAAAAGGACTAAATCGTAGAAAATGCAAAAGATGTGCTCTATTTGTTAAGCCTGTCTATTTATTATGGCTTTTTAGAGAAAATTTCCTTATGTTTTAATTTGACCATGGTTAGTGTTATTGGTCATAAATGACCTTAAAATGGATGAATTTTAATGTTTTAAACAAATGTTAAAATGGTAAATTATGTAATAATGTAGCTTAAATAAAACAAAGTTAGAAATTAGCCTATTTATCATCATCTTTGCCGAAATTGAAGAAAGAAAAGCTAGGGCTCATATGTTTTGATATTCGACTACTTCCAAGCTTGATTAAAGGTCCATTTTTGTTCTTTTTTTTTTATAATTTCTATGTTTTTGTGATCGTTGCTTTGTGTTCTATTAAGCCCATGCCTCAATTTTAGAATTTGACGATGATTTTGATTTATTCCATTGTTGATTTTGTGAGTTTTGAAATTTTAATTGATGAAATATGGAAGTTTGATGATAGATAAATATGTTTTGTATTTGAATTTTTGATGAATTTGAGTAATTTGGGCTAAATTATGAAAATGAGATTTTGAAGGACTAAAATGTGAAATAAATGAAATATTTGGGCTTATATGAGCTAAAGGAAAATTTGGTTAGCCATGTGTGAAAAGAAATTATGTGTTTTTTTTATTTTATGAATTAGGGACTAAAGTGTTAAAATGTAAAAATGTGATGGCTAAATTGTAAAATGCCCTAAATATGTGTATTTGGATTGATTTATTCATGTTTATATGATATTGAATTCTGATGAATGGTTATAGAAGTCGAATATGTGTAATTGAGAAAGTTTCGATAATGTGACGACGTTCGAAAGCCCCGTACGAACCATAGGAATAGTTAGGATACATATGTCATGAAATAGGTTTTCTGATATTTGATTTCATGTAAGACCACGTCTGGGACGTTGGCATCAATATGAGATTTACATGTAAGACCATGTCTAGGACATAAGCATCATCTTTGATTTCATGTAAGACCCTGTTTGGGACAATGGCATCGATATTTGATTACATGTAAGACCACGTCTGGGATGTTGGCATTGTACGATCTTTCCGAGCTATCCATGTATCCTATTTAATTCTATACGGTTCAGCAAGAATTCTGAGAAATATGTCATTAAATAAATGAATAACCGATTTAGGTACATGGGGATTTGTTTAACATTTGTTAATGAGAAGTAAGTATATGTGCAAGTGATGATATGTGATATAAGTATGACAAAATATGCTATATGTGCAAATGAATTGGCAGTATGTGAAATGTATATGAACTATGTGGTTTGTGATAGTATTTGGTTATGGAGTATATGTATTTTATGATACTTTTATGTATATGTATTTTATGATACTTTTATGCTTAAAATGATAAATTTATTTGCATATGGCTTACTAAGCTTTTGAAAGCTTACTTTGTGTGTGTTTGCATTGTGTTTTAGATATCAAGCTACTGGAAGCTCAGGGACCGTCGAGGATCATCACCACACTTTTTGGTACCTTTTGAAAATTTATATATCATCGTATGGCATGTATAGGCTAGAATTAATATGATATGTTTTGAGATGGGTATATCGTGCCATGAGATATGGCTTGATTATGGTTGAACTTATGGTTTAATTTTTGTATATGATATGTGATATAAAAATGGTAAATTTGGTGTATATATATGGCCTAGTTTTGTGGTCTTTTTGGTAGGTTAGTTTTGTGGTTGAAATGGTTATGAATGTGATATGAATCATATGTTCAAGGTATGAATTAGTTACATGGAATTAGTATGTTTGAGTTGGAATTATGTATGGAAATGATTAATGATATTGAAGTATGAGTGATGCTTGTTTTGGAAATGTTTTAGCTGCATTTTGGGTTATGAAATGTGGTCTTAAAAGCTTATGTATATAGGGTGGCAAAATGGCTTTTCAAGTAGCCTATTTTATTCCACACGGGCGTGCGTGACACACGGTTAAGTTACACGGCCATGTGTCCTCTAAGGTAGTCCTACAATTTAAAGTCAGTCTCGAGCATAGCCTAAACACACGGGCGTGTCTGGTGGCCGTGTGAGGCACACAGCCATGGCACATGGGCATGTGTGGCCATTTCGAAGGGTACACGGGCTAGACACATGGGCGTGTGGTCGGCCGTGTGACCCAAGTCAGTTTCAATCACGGCCAAGATACAGGGCCATGTCTCCTGCTGTGTGGACAAGTCAGTATGTATGCCCTGCTTCACCACGACCTAGACACACAGGCGTGTCTAATGCCGTGTGAGGCACACAGTCTGCTGATATAGGTATGTGACCTGTGATTCCATAATTTTTTTAAGTGTCTGGAAACTTTATATGTGATCGGTTTAGTCCAGAACCTTCTCCAAAGGTCTCGTTGACCTAAGAAAGGAACTTTATGTTGATATTTGACTATGATATGACGATGTATGACTTTTGATTGTGAAATAATTGTGAAATATTCCGATATGTCTGGTAATGCCTCTTAACCCTAGTCCGACGATGGATACGGGTTAGGGGTGTTACACAATTTGCACATTTCACAATTTAATCCCTATTATGCATTTTCATCAAAAATAACTTTACATAGCTAGATTGAGCTGCAACGATTACAAAAACATATAAATCATAAAACATCGAGCTAAAACCGTACCGTAATCAAGCTAGGAGTGTGCCGAACCCTAAAACACAACAAGATGATATCTTTTTCTTCAATATTCGGCCAAAAGAATGAATGGAGAAAGAAATTTGGCTTTCTTATATTAATATTAACATTATTAACTATTTTACCATTTTAACCTTAAAATTAATGTAAAATTTCATTTATGCCAAACCATTGACATCCACTAACCAACTAATGGTATATTTACCACTTAAGGACCTAAACTTCAAAGTTCTATAGCTATTTTACATTATTAGCTAATACAACAGCACTTTTGCAATATAGGCGATTTAGTCCTTTTACCAAATTAACCATTCAAATAGTAAAATTAGCTCACGAAATTTCACACATATAAAATAACATGCTGTAAATGCCAATAATAATATTAAAATAAATTTCCGACATCAAATTTGTTGTTGGCTAAAAACGGGCTGTTACAACTCTCCTCTCTTAAGGATTTTCGTCCCTGAAAATCTTATTAGTGAATAGGTTCGGGTAGTGTTTTCTCATAGCATCCTCGGGTTCCCATGTAGCTTCTTCAACCCCATATCGATGCCCTAATACTTTCACTAATTTGATTCTCCTATTTCTCAGTTCTTTGATCTCATAAGCTAAAATTTAAATCAGTTTTTCAGCATATGACATATTAGACTGAATTTCAACCTCAGTCGAGGAAATGACATGTGAAGGGTCAGATCTGTATCGTCCAAGCATCGACACATGAAACACATTATGTATCTTCTCTAACTCAAATGGTAAAGATAGTTGATATGCCATTGGCCCAATTCGCTCAATAATCTCATATGGTCCAATGAATCGTGACTTAATTTCCCTTTTCCGACCAAACCGCAATATCTTTTTCCACGGTGACAATTTCAAAAACACTTTATCCTCGATATGAAACTCAATATCTTTCCATTTCAAGTCTGCATATGATTTCTGTCGATCCGAAGCTGGTTTCAAACTATCTCGAATTACTTTCACTTTTTCTTTAGTCTCTTTGATCAGATCAACCCCGTGAATCTTATTTTCGCTGAGCTCACTCTAATACAATGGTGTTCGACCTTTATGACTTATAGAGCTTCATACGGTGCCATCTTTATACTGGATTGGAAGCTATTATTGTAAGCAAATTCAATCAGTGGTAGATATTTCTCCCAGCTACTTTCAAACTCAAGAATGCAACAACACAACATGCCCTCAAGTATCTGAATAACTCGTTTGGATTAACCATCCATTTGCAGGTGAAATGCAGTGCTAAAATGTAGCTTTGAACACAAAGCTTCTTGCAATTTCTTCCAAAATCGCAAAGTAAATCTTGGATCTCTATTCGAAACAATAGATAGTGCTACTCTGTGCAATCTAACAATCTTTGATATATACAACTCAACCAATTTATCAAGCGAAAAATCTATACATATCGGAATGAAATGAGCTAATTTCGTCAATCTGTCAACAACAACTCAGATCGCATCTTTCTTTCTTAGAGATAAGGGCAAACCCGATACGAAATCTATTGTTACTCTATTTTATTTCCACTTAGGAATCATAATAGGTTGTAATAAACCTGATGGCACTTGATGCTCAGCTTTGACTTGTTGACAAATCAAACATTTCGAAACAAATTTTGAGATATCTCGTTTCATGTCATGCCACCAATAAAGCTATTTCAAATCGTTATACATTTTCATGCTTCCTGGATATACTGATAAATAACTACTGTGTGCTCCGCTTAGAATCTTCCGAATGAGCTCAGAATTTCTTGGTACACATATTCTATCACAAAAAATCAAACAGTCATCAGGGCCAAATCGAAACTCTGAATTCGAAGTCGACTCAAACTGAGCTCATTTTGCTTGCAATTCATTATCGAATTTTTGAGCCTCACAAATCTGCTATAGAAATAATGGTCTCGCTTTCAACTCGGATACTATCGAACCGTTATCAGACAAAGCTAATTGTGTGTTCAAAGCACATAAAGAAAATAACGACTTTCAACTCAAAGTATCAACAACTATGTTCGCCTTTGTGGTGGCCCAGGGAAATTTCCCACAGTATCTAAATGAGCCATAGTATCATTATACAAACTGGGACATGCATCAGTTGTATGTTCAAGTGTAGCATATATTCTGCATAACCGGGCTAGTTTTGTTTTTTCTATCAACTTTATCTTCTAAAGCAGAAATACTTAGCTAGTGAACCCTCCTAGAGGGCTCAGGATTGACTCTGAATTGCTGAGTATTTGCAGCCATTGTGAATATCAAGTCCCTTGCTTGATGAGGAGTCATGTTGATGTGAACAAATTGTGATAAGTTTTAAATTTATAATTGACCGTACTTGAAAACTAACTATTATCACGATGAAGGCAAGCGCACCTATCAAACAGTAGTATAGTTTATAGCAAGACCGGAATGTCGAACCCAGAAGAACTAAAAGTACTAGTATTATGATAAATCGTAATTTATACATATTTTTATCCTATGCTTAACATATTTTTGGAAGAATTATCCTTAGATTTGGTGAATTCGATGCTTCTAATCCTTTAATTTCACGTTTTATACTTAGGTGAGTATAGGAGAGTAAAAAGAGCGAGAAACGGGCTTAAAATGAAGAAAATGGGTCAACGTAGGAAATTAACACGGCCTGGACTTCCTCACACGGGTAGTTCACACGCTCGTGTCTATTTAACAGATTGCAACACGGGCTAAGCCACCTCACACATGCGTGTCACACGGGCGTGTCCCTGTCGAGCCCAAGTCTAGTCCTATTCAAAAAAGGGTTACCTAAATCCCCTAAACCCTAAACCCTAAGCCCAGGGGGTACCTAAAGGGGACATAAAGAGTAGGAGGCAAGGAATTACTCGAAGAAAGCCGATTGATCCATCTCAGAAGCTGGATTATTCTTCAAGACTGAAGATCTCCCTTCAATTTCCTTCGGGATTTTTGGGTTTTCTTTATGTTTTGTTATCATTATTCTTTTGAGATGTTTTCTTTTACACTTATGAACTAAATCCTCTAAATACCTGAAAGGAATGAAACCTAAGACGAATCTTGTTATTATTTTCTGAATTATATGATAAATATTTGATTTGTTCTTAATTATGTGTTCTTAATTCTTGTTTTAATATTCCAGATATTGATTCAAGTATTGATGTGCTTATTCAGAGGAGAAAAAGTCCCTGTCTAAGAGTAGATCTAGCATAATTGAACAGAGTTGATTGCACGCCTAGACATAGGGTGACATAATTTTTCCGGATTAGGGTGAAACCTAATAAAGGAATCCATAGATCGAGTTAATGCAACACTAGGGATTTTAATTAGAAAGAGATTTCAAGTAATCAACCTAGGGTTAGACATTGTTAGTCTCGAGAGAGATAATAATATAAATTAGGGATTTCTACAGATTCAGTCAAATGAATTAATCGTCTAATTCAGAGTCAATAACAAGTAAAGTCTAGGTGGATTTTTCCCTTGGGTATTGTCCAAATCAATCAGTTTTTCCCAAAAGTATTTCCCTAATTTTCTTCCTGTGCATTCTTAGTTTAGTTAATTAATTTAGATAAAACAAACCCCTTTATTTTTAGGCTAGATAATAAAAAGGGAGTTAATACTAGTGCTTTGAGTTCCTGTGGGTTCGACATTTCGGTCTTGCTATAAACCATACTACTGTTCGATAGGTGCACTTTCCTTCATCGTGATAATAGTTAGTTTTCAAGTACGGTCAATTATAAATTTAAAACTTACCACGATTTGTTCACATCAAGTTTTTGGCGCCGTTGCCGGGGAACTAAGATATTAGGAACATTTAATTTTTATTACTTTAGTCAATTATTTTAGTGCAATTTAAATTTTATTTTGATTTTTGTTACTAAATTTTCTTTTTCCTTCTAGCAGGTTTTTATAGTTTATGACTAGAAGAAACCCGTCGGGACCATTACTTTTTGAAAGTGAGATCGATCACACAGCTCACAGAAACTGAAGAGATATAAGGCGAAGCCTAAGATACACAGAGCAAGAGCAAGAGGATGATATTTCCACCACAACCGAGGAGATGGCTGAAAATCAGGAAATCCCGCTACCTCCTGCAATTGCTGCTGATCCAATAAATCAGAATCCTGTGCCACGTACTACGTATGATTACGCTAAACCTACTTTAACAGGAACTGAGTCAAGTATAGCTAGACCTGCTGTTGCTGAAAATAATTTTGAATTGAAACCTAACACGATTCAAATGATACAATAGTTTGTTCAGTTTGATGGTTTGTAGAACGAGGACCCAAACACTCATTTGACAAATTTTCTGGAATTCTATGACACTTTTAAAATCAATGGCATTTCTGATGATGCCATTCACCTTCGATTATTTCCCTTTTCATTGAGGAACAAAGCTAAACAGTGGTTGAACTCGTTACCACGAGGGTCAATCACTACTTGGGAACAAATGATCGAAAAATTTTTACTTAGATATTTTCTGTTGGCTAAAACGACTAAGTTGAGGAATGATATCTCTTCTTTTGTGCAGATGGATCTAGAAACACTCTATGATGCATGGGAGAGATACAAGGATCTATTGAGAAGGTGCCCTCACCATGGGTTACCTTTATGGTTGCAGGTTCAAACGTTTTACAACAGTGTGAGGCAACTTATCGACGCAGTTGCTGGTGAGACTATCAATAACAAAACACCTAAAGTGGCTTACAAATTTATTGAAGAGATGTCACTGAATAACTATTAGTGGCAGGTCATGAGAACAAAGCTGAAAAAAGTAGCTGGTGTTTTCAACATCGACGCGGTTACTATGCTATCTAACCAGGTAGAACTTTTAAATAAAAAGATTGACGGTTTATATGGTTCTACTCAGGTACATCCAGTGATGAGGTGTGATTCAAATGGAGGAGGAGCGCACATAGAATATCAATCTTTCAATCCTAGCACCAAGGAGGAACAAGTTCAATATATGGGTAATAATAATCTAGACCTCAATATAACCCATATAGCAACACTTATATTACAGGTTGGAGGAACCATCCCAACTTCTCGTGGGGTGGCCAAGGAAATCAAAGGCCACAAAATCCCCCAGGCTTTCAACAACCACCTTACCAGCAGGAAAAGAAATCAAACCTTGAGGAGATGCTCACAAAGTTTATCTCTGTGTCAGAAACTCGTTTTCAAAATACCGAAATAGCACTTAAGAACAATAAGCGTCGATCCAACGGCTCGAAACTCAGATAGGACAACTTGCCAAACTAATTTTTGAACGATCACAAGGTAGCTTACTGAGTAATACTAAATCTAACCCAAGGGAAAAACTCAATGCAATTACCGTTTGAGATAAGGAAGGGTTAGTCAAACCTGAATCAGAACCAAGGCAAGGAATTGTGACAAGTAAAGGTAAAAGTGAGGTGGACCACAATGAGCAAAAACTGGTAAGTAAAAAGTACAAACCTCATGTGCCATACCCCAGTGCGACAAGGAAAGTCTACACGGACGAACAATTTGGTAATTTCCTTAAACTATTAAAGAAATTACACATTAACTTACCATTTATTGAAGCTCTTTCGCAGATGCCAAACGCAATTAAATTTTTAAAGGAGCTTTTAGCAAATAAACGGAAGTTGGATGAGGCGTCGTATGTAAAGTTAAAAGCAGTTTGCTCAGGCGTTCTATAGAATGAGTTACCCAACAAGTTGAAAGATCCAGGGAGTTTTATGATTCCTTGTTTGATTGGTAGTTTGAACGTGAATAATGCATTGGCTGATTTAGGGGCGAGCATTAATGTTATGCCTTATAAAATGTTTAAACAGTTAGATCTTGGGAAACCCAAACAAACTAGGATGAGCATTCAATTGGCTGATAAAACCATTAGATTTCCTAGGGGTATCATTGAAGATGTTCTTGTTAAAATCGATAAATTTATATACCCAGTAGACTTTGTTGTTCTAGACATAGAAGAAGATAGTGACGTGCCTTTAATTTTAGGAAGGCCTTTTTTAACAACTACTAGAACTGTTATCGATATTGGTACAAGTGAACTCACACTTCATGTGGGTGATGAAACAATCACTCTTCAAGCTCGTAATTCAAGTAACAAATTAAATATTGAGGGTGGTTGTATAAATCGTGTTACTAATACTGATCATGTGGTGCAACCTTCTTTGCAGGAAACATGTTCGACGAGCATAAATGAGCCTTGTTCAAGTAACAGCAAGGGACCCATCTATGAAGAACGAAGGCAACAGATTGAAGAACTAGATGAATGGCAAAAACCTGTTAAGGAAAAACCAAAAGCGCATGAAAAATCGAAGCGACACCACAATGAACATAGGGATGGAACGAAGCAAATTAAAGTTGGGGACAAAGTATCCCGAATTACTACTCTAGAGCACAATACAGACAAAGCCACTCCCCTCACAGTAATTAACATCTTTCCACATGGTACAGTCGAGGTAACACATACTGTATTCAAAACTTTTTAAGGTAAATAATACTCGACTTAGACCTTCTTTTGATAAAATTGATAGCAGAGGTGAGGAGTTTCAACTCCTTAATCCCCCAAATCATACGAAATTGAGGTAAGTAGAGCTTAGGCTATAAATAAGCGCTCATCGGGAGGCAACCTGAGCACTAACGGTGTTAACTTCTTTAAAATTTTAGTTTTTAACATTTAAATCACTAACTGAGTACTTGAACACAAGTTTTCCAGAAACCACACGGCCAGGCACATAGGCGTGCCTTAGGTCATGCTCATACCACGAGCAGTGACATGACCGTGCGATATGGCCATGGGAGAACAGAGCAAAATTTTTCCCCAACATGGGATTCAATACATTGCCACGGCAGTACGACGTGGCCGTGGGCAATTCTGTCAAATCGTACGCTCGTGTCTATAAACCATGGTCAAAACTACCAAATTAACATGGAAGTGTGACACGCTCGTGCCTACCAGCCGTGGTCGCTATTGTCAAAACAACACGGGTGTGCGCATACATACACTGGCGTGGGAGAAGCGAACAAAGCAAAACACGGCCATGCAACACGGCTGTGTGCATCAACATGCCCAAAGAACACGGGCTTGGGCCGAATTTCAGACACGCCTAAATTTGAAAATCATAAAACACATGGGCTGCAATAAGGGCACACGGGTATGCCCCACGGCCTTGTTCCCCAATATCTATATGAACCCCTCACTATTCATCATCCGCTTCCTTAAAAACCTTAACTGTAGCCGCCGAAATCCCCTCTCCCACCACTGACCGGCCACTCCTTTCTTTTTCTCCTTCCATTTTCTCCTCTCTTTCTCTCCTTTATCCGCTCTTCTCACCCTTGCACACCATACAGCCTCATTGCCCACGCCCGTGGCCGACCACATTACTCCTCCACCAAGCACTATTGTGTTTGTCCATTATTTTCTCTCTATTCTCTTGTTATTTATTGTTATTTCTTGTTTATTTGAATGTTTCTGATGATAATCATTCTTATACTCTTTGTTCTTATTTTGAAACTTGCCATTTTAGTTGATGCATTATGATACATTCATCTTTGTGTTTCTATAGATTTCATGCCATATTCTATATTATCATTACCATATGCACTAGGTATTTCGTTAGAACTATTATTGTATTCTTAATGCTAATAATGAATTGATATATCTATTAAGACTTAGTTATTTTCAGTAGATTTTCCCTTTAGTCAGTAACCCCTGTGAAGTATTCTTGTTTAGTTTTAACATGCCTGCATATATTTACATGATATTCTTAGGGATTATTCTTATAACTTCGTCTTTTCATTGCAAATACCATGACGAACCCAAAAGGAAAGAAGACTGCCGTCCCCACCTCAAAGAAACGAAAATGAGCAGCATCCTTCTCGGGTCCCACTACCGAGATTAGGCACCCATTCCTCTAATTTTCACTGGGACCACAGGAGGAACTTTTCCAAATATTACGGGCCCGACCCCTAGGTGTGAGCCATTGCATCGACTGGACCACTTTAGAGTAGATCCAACTAGATGAAGCAGTCTGGGCTCTCCTGACGACTGACCTGTGAGGGCTCTTCTTTGAGATCATCGGGCTGACGTACCTCGAGCTCACACTCGAACTCTGCTTGACCTTCCACCTTCAAGTTGTTCTGACAGAGTTCGATGATCCTGGAACGGTACAATTTTGTCTCGGTAGTTTAGTTCACCAGCTGAGTGTGCCTGAGTTCGGAGTCGTACTGGGACTATATACAAAGGAGCTCATGGACTACGACGACTTCGCCAGCCTCCATCGCCACATCCACTACTCTCCATCAAACTACTGTGGGCCCTCGTCCCTGCTTCGACCACCTAAAACCTGAGTCACTCTAAGGCATTGGCCTTCGCCCTATCTCTGTGATACCTACAAGCTATCCTAGCCCACACCCTGACAGGACGGTGAGAGAGCACCGGTGTCGTCAACACTAACAACGTCTATTTTTTTATAGAGCATGGCACATGGGCACGTATTCAACCTCGCCTATTTCAATGCCCTCGCTATTCGCCATCAGACGGAGCGGCATAGGAAGGGAGTCATTTCCATTGGCCCTTATGTAACTCGCCTGGCACGATACTTCAGTTTCCTCAACATGGCGGCGCAAGTTTCCTCCCTCACTCTCATCGGGTAGATGTCCCCACAGGGTATCCCGAGTATGTTGCATATGAGGATGATCGAGCGACAACGTGGATTTGATCCTCCCCAGTATCGCCTCATCCAGTCAGCTGAGCAGGAGGACCCAGAGGACATTGCCAATGATGTCCCTCCACCTCACGAGGATCCAGCCTCTTAGCCACCACCTATTCATTGTCCAATTCATGCGGCGACTTCACTTTCTGACATCTCTGAGTGCCTCACTCGATTCAAGGAGCAATGTTTTCAGTGCTTTGATCACATTGATGCAACTCTACATCAGATTTTTCAGCACCTTCACATCTTATTGCCGCCCCTACCTCGCAAACCATCTAGCGATGAAGATGTTTAAAGACTTCTATTTATTATTTTTATGTTTTATCTTTTTAAAACTACTCTTTTTTTTTATTTTTCCTTAATTTTATTTTTACTTCATTCTTAAGAAATGAGTAACGTCATCCACGGGTCCTACCATTGAGATCCGTTACCCTTTCCTCCAGTTTCCCTTGGGACCCCAAGAGGAGCTATTTCAGATATTACGGGCCCGACCCTGATGTGTGGGCCGTTGTATTGATTGGGCTGCACTTGAACAAATTCAAATGGCTGACGCGATCTGAGCCCTCCTGACGACTGAACCATGGGGGCTCTTCTTTGAGATCATCGAGTCAAAGTACCTCGAGCTCATAATAGAACTCTACTTGACCGTCCATCTTCAAGTCGTCATGATAAACTTTGACGATCCTAGAATGGTCCAGTTCTGCCTTAGTGGTTTAGTGTGCCAGTTGAGCGTATCTGAGTTCAGAATTGCACTAAGGCTGTATACGGAGGAGTTCATGGACGACAACGAACTCGACACCCTCCATTGCCACATCCACTACTCTTTCTCAAAGTGCTGGAAGAACCTCGCCCCTACTTCAGCCACCTATGATCCTAGCCGCTCTAAGGCATTAGCCCTCGCCCCATTCCTGCAATACCTACATGCCATTTTGGCCCACACTCTGACAGGACGACGAAAGAGCACCGGCATCGTCAACACTCATAACACCTATTTCTTGTGGAGCATGGCGAATGGGCAAGTCTTCGACCTTGCCTATTTCATTGCCCTCACCATCCGCTATCCGGCGGAGCGACATAGGAGATGATTCATTTCTATCGGGCCCTATGTCCGCACAGGGCATTGCGAGCATGCTACATATGAGGATGATTAAGAAACGACGTGAAACCTACCCTCCTCAATACTGCCTCGTCTAGTCCACTGAGGAGGAGGACCTAGAAGAGATTATTGATGATGTCCCTCCACGTCATGACGACCCACCGTCTTAGCCACCACCCATCCATCGTCCAGTTCATGTGGCAGCTTCATACTCTGACATCTCTAAGCGCCTTACTCAATTTGAGCAGTAGTGTTTTCAGCGCTTTGATCACATTGATGCTACTCTTCATCAGATTTGTCATCACCTTCACATTTCATCGCCACCACCACCTCGCGAACCATCCGGTGATGACGATGTTTAAAGACTTTTTTATTTTTTATTTTTATTTCCACTTTTATCTTTATTTATCTTCTTTAAGTACTTTTTATTTTATTTTCCTTTAATATTATTTTAATTTTAGGTTCTATAATTTTTATTGAATAATTTATAGTTTCGGCTATTTCATTACGAGTAATTATGCTTCCTTATATTTCCTAAAGAGTTCTTGATTTTATCACAGTTATAAAGAGCTCTAAAGCTCATACCACTTAGGAACTAAAAACTCCACTGGAAAAGGTTCTCCACGACTGCCATGTCCTACTCGACCACGACCATAGCTACTACCAGATATAATATTCTTTTGGCGTAGGACTTATGGACTAATAAACCTCTGCCACCACCGGAGTATCCTCCTCCACTCTCATAATTGCCTTGACCTATTATTCTCCATAACTGTAATTCAATGTAACAGTCCAGTTTTGACCCTAGACAGAATAGTGGTTTCGGGACCACAAATTCGAGTTGAAAAATATTTTAATATTATTTTTTGTGTCTGCAATATGTGAATTTATATCTGTGAAATTTCTGTGATTTAAATTATCTGTTTCTATGTTTAATAACGAAAAAGGACTTAGTTGTGTTAAATGCAAAAGTTGCATGTTAATTGTTAAAGTGCTAATTTGACTTGGCTTTATAAATGAGAGGTATTTATGATGCAATTGGACCATTGTATTAATGCATGGACAATTATGAACATTAATTGGTAAAAATTCAATGATATATGCCATTGTATTAATGTAAATGGCTATTTTCACTTTGCTCTTGCTAAAATTCAAAGAGAAAGAAAAGAAATATAAGCATTTAGGGTTCGGCTAGATTAAAGCTCAATTAAGGTATGCGTTTTCGTCCGTTTTTGATAATTTCTACGTTTCTGTAATTGTTGCTTCGTGTTCTTCAAAGCCCATGTCTGAATTTCTGTTTCTTTTTAAGATTTCATGAAATGCCATTGTTGATATCATGAGCTTTGTGATGTTCTTGGATGAATTATGAAGGCTTGGTAGATGATTTATAAGTTTTGTCTTTAAATTTTTATGAAATTGAGCTATTTGGGTTAAATTTTGAAAATGAGGTTTTGAAGGACTAAATTGTGAATTAAACATTTTGTATGGGCTTATATAGAAGCCATGAAAATTCAGCTAGCATTTTTTGCAAAGAAATTTTGCATATTGATGATTTTGTGAAAAATAGACTAAATTGTCAAAGTGTGAAAATGTAAGGGCTAAAGTGAAAAGTGCCCAAAATATGTGTATATGGATGAAATTGAATGAAATGAATGATTGAATGGCTGAATTTGTATTGTATTAGATCAAGAACAAAGAAAATCGAACTTAGATCGAGGGAAGTCCAAAGTAGTCGAATAGTCGACTCATTTTCATCTGAAATCCGTATGAGGTAAGTCAAACTACACTTATGTGTTAAGTTGATTAAATTCTATGTTTATAAATTGTTATCCACATTGGACGGCCTTGAAATCCTGATAGAAGAACGTTGGTATTAATCTGAATTATCGTGTAAGATCGTGTTTGGGACACAAGCATCGATTTGAAATTTACGTGTAAGACCATGTTTGGGACATCGACATCGTATCTGATTTCGTATAAGACCCTGTCTGGGACAGAGGCATCGATACTGAATTACATGTAAGACCACATCTGGGGCGTTGGCATTATACTCGTTTATGAATATTTGTATCGTTTCTGAACCGTCTGATGACAAAGTATGAGATATGAAAATGAACATGTGAAATATGTAGTCTATATAGGTATGTTTGTATCGTACTTAATTTTTGAATATGAAAGACTCTGTTTCTGTGAAGTAGGTGTGGAATCATGGAAATGAATATGATATGCATACAAGCAAATGAGCATGGTTAAGTTTATGAAAAACTCTGAGAAATGGCTATGAATTCTTATGGTTGTTTTTGAACTACATATATATGCTTTAGTAATTAGACCATTTGTGTTTGGCTTACTAAGCTCTTCGTAGCTTACTATTTGTGAATTTTGTCTGTTTTTTCAGTTATCGTAGCTACTGAAGGCTCAAAATAGTCGATGATCGTCACCACACTATCGAACTCATTTTTGGTACCATTGAAGTGTAAATATTGCTAAGTATGGCATGTCTAGGCTAGAATGTCTATGTATTATGTTTTGAATTGTATACATGTTATGCCATGTCAATTTGCAAGCAAATTATATGTTTGTGTATTGTTTTGGTGTATGTGGTAATATGTCATGTTCTAATGTGTTTTGGTCATAATTTAGTATGGAATTGGTTGGAAATGTTGCTATAATTGTTGCATATTAATGCTTGTAGGATTGAAACCATATGGGGTGGCAAATTGGCTTAAACCAAGCCTCCATTGTGCCACACGGCGTGCCTTGTGGCCGTGTGAAAAAGTTAGTAGCTAGCTAAATTTTATATGGTCATGGCACACAGCCGTGTCTGTTGGCCGTGTTAAAAAGTCAGTATTGGACCTCTTTTTGGCACAGTTCGACCACATGGGCGTGTCTTGTGCCCGTGTGAGTCACACGGCATAGTCACACGGGCGTGTGACTTTGTCAGTTTTAAAAAGTTTGATTAATTTCTGAAAATTTTGAATGGGTTCAGTTTAGTCCCGACCTTCCCTAAATGTAATTTTCAGGTCTCGTAGACCATCTTAGTGGATGAATTGTTGATGAATGCAAATGTATTAATGTCATATATTCGTGTTGTTCGAAAATGCTCTGTCTTTCCGGTAACACCCCTTACCTATTCCAGCGACGGTTACGGGATAGGGGTGTTACATTCAAGGAGTTCATTCATCATTCAGGAAGTTTCACTTCTCTTCTATCTTATGATTATATATCTATATTTTTCAATATATCTATCTTTGTACATTGAGGGTAATGTACATCTTAAGTGTGGGGGGTCTTTTATATCATTATTAGAAATCCCTGAATTTTGTCTTGTTCTCATGAGATCTTCTCATACCATTATTAAAATGAATTTTGATTAGGTTATGATTTTTATTGATATGTCTTGAATTAAAACATAGGCATTTATGCATTGATCATTTAAACTTTAAGACGCTAGGAATCAAGCATGATAAGTTGATTTTGAGAATTAAAATTTTTAGGTTGTTTCCCAAGTTTAGATATTATCTTGAGTTGAAATTCACAAGTTTAAACATCAAAAAGCCATAATTTTTGTGAGATCTTAAGCCTTTAGAGCATATGTTATTTCTTTCATGCTCACTTTTATTATGAGCGCATCAGTATTGATTTGTTAATCTAGAACTTGCTTGATTATGCATGTCAAGACCACACCATTTGATTTGATATGTCGAGATGATAAAGGCACTTAGGTTTAACCCACTCACTCCACAAAAGCCTACCTTCATAATTAACCCTGAGTGAAACCCTTTGAGCCTAACAAGCCATTAATTGATTTACCTTCAATATTAACCCATAACCCATTATTGTTGAAATCCCCTAATTTGAGCCCTATTTTTGTTGAGATTTGATTTGAATTAATTGCTTAGTTATGTTTTATTCTTCGTTGCAATAAATAAGTTCTATGTTATTTAACTTGTTCTTTAAAAAAAACAATACTTACATACATATTAGTAGTAATTCGTCATTTTTGAGCTTGAGTGTTAATTCCATATTTTGAGAAGAAGCTCACTTGTATTCAATTGATAATTAGTTATTTTTCTAGTTAGGTGATTTTTTCAATTCAATCTTGATTCTAACCTTTTCTTTCATCTTGTGACCACACCCCTTAACCAAAGCCACGTTACAACCCTCTAAAGACCTTTTTGATTGATGTATCATCTCAATATATAGTGGTGGAGATTTGATTTTCAAGCAAGCCTATGGTAATAACTTTTCATATTGACTAATGAGTGCTTTATTTGATGTCCTTAAACACCTCGAGTGAATCTTTAGTGAGGATGTTAAACTCTGTGATATTTGATCAAAGGTGATTACTTAGATGAGTGGGGACACCTATGTTTTCGTGATAAAATGCTCAACTCAGAATGTTTGAAACTTTGATATACTTTTAGTTGAATTTTCAATGTATGAATACCTATAGATTATTTTGAGATATTATTGATAGGGATTATATATTGAGAAGAATTTATTTTGATTGTGAGTTGAGGATTTTGCTTGAGGACAAGCAAACGCTTAAGTGTGGGGGTATTTGATAAACCTTAATTTATACATATTTTTATCCCATGCTTAGCACATTTATGGATGGTTTCTCCTTAGATTTGGTGAATTCAATGCTCCTAATTCTTTAATTTTATGTTTTATACTTAGGTGAGCATACGAGAGTAAAAAGAGCGAGAAATGGGCTGAAAACAGAGAAAATGGACCCACATGGGAAATCAACATGGCTTGGACTTCCTCACACGGGTAAGCCACATGGCTGTGTCCATTTGGTAGGATCGAAGCATGACTTACACAGGTAGATGATAAACCGTAAATTATACACATTTTTACCCAATGTTTAATGCATTTTATGAATGATTTCTCATTAGAATTGGTGAATTCAATGCTTCTAATGCTTTAATTTCATGTTTTATACTTAGGAGAGCATAGGATAGCGAAAGGAACGAGAAACAGGCTAAAAACGGAGAAAATAGACCAAAGTATGAAATCAACACGGCCTGGATCTCTTCACACGGGTAGACCACACGGCCATGTCAATCTAGCAGAATTGGAGCACGACTCACACGGGCATGTCCTTGCCAAGCCCAAGTTAAGTCCAATTCGGAAAAGGCCACTTTTGAAGGCTTCTAGGCATTCCAAAGCCTATAAATACACCCTAGAAGAGGAGAAAAAGGAGACGGAGAATAGAGGGTAAGGAATTACCCCAAAGAAACCGATTGATCCATCTCAGAAGCCGGATTCATTATCAAGACTGAAGATCTCTCCTCAATTTCCCTTCAGGAGTTTTGAGTTTTCTTTATGTTTTGTACTCTTTATTTTTCTGAGATGTTTTCTTATTTAGTTATGAACTAAATCCCCTAAATACCTAAGGGGAATGAAACCTAAGATGAATCTTGTTATTATTTTCTGAATCATATGATAAATATTTAACTTGTTCTTAATTATGTGTTCTTAAGTCTTGTTTTGATATCCCAGGATACTAATTCAAGATATGCTCTTATTCAGAGGAGGAATAGACCCCTGTCTAAGAGTACTTTTGTCATAATTAAGAGGAGTTGATTGCGCGCCTAGAAATAGGGTGACAATATTTTACCGGATTAGGGTGAAACCTAATAAAGGGATCCATAGATCGAGTTAATGCAACCTTAGAGTGTTAATTAGAGAAAAGTCTCGGTTATTCAATCTAGGGATTAGACGTTATTAGTCTTGAGTAGGGATAATAACATAACTTAGGGATCTCTACAGAACAAGTTGAATGAATAAATCAACCAATTCGGAGCCAGAATAACAAGTAAAGTCTAGGTGGATTTTTCCTTAGGTATTGTCTCAAGTCAATCGATTT
The DNA here is from genome assembly GCF_025698485.1 of Gossypium arboreum. Lineage (NCBI taxonomy): Eukaryota > Viridiplantae > Streptophyta > Magnoliopsida > Malvales > Malvaceae > Gossypium > Gossypium arboreum. The sequence continues at coordinate 11,900,208 of NC_069077.1, forward strand.
TCCCAAAAGCAATTTCCTAACTCTTTTCTCTGTGCGTTCTTAGTTTAGATAATTAGTTAAATTAAAACAAAACCGCATTATTCTTAGGCTAGATAATAAAAAGACAGTCATTACTAGTACTTTTGGTTCCCTTGGGTAAGATATCCCGGTCTTGCTATTACTATACTATTGTTCGATAGGTGCGCTGCCTTTTCATCTTGATAATAGTTAGTCTAGGTTTGATCTTCATTATAAATATTTATTACTTGTTACAAATCACGCGATCAAGTTTTTGGCGCCGTTGCCGGGGAACTAAAATATTAGGAGAGCTCAATTTTTATTACTTTAGCCATTTATTTTTCTTGCAATTTAATATAATTTTTTCATTATTATTATTTATTAATTTATTTTTTCCTTCTCTTGGCAGGTTTTTATAGTGTATGACTAGAAGAAACCCATCGGGACCATTACTTTTTGACGAAGAAATTGATCGTACAGTTTGTAGAAATCAAAGAGAGATAAGGCGCAGTTTACGATACACGGAGAACGAGAAAAAAGATGATACTCAACCTCCAACTGACAAGATGGCTGAAAACCAAGGCAATCAGCTACCTCCTGCAATTGCGACTAATGAAAATCCTTCTCTACGTATTATGTATGACTATGCTAAACCCTCTTTAACAGGAACTAAATCTAGTATAGTTAGACCTGCTGTAGCTGCAAATACTTTTGAATTAAAACCTAGCACTATTCAGATGATACAGCAGTTTGTTTAGTTTGATGGTTTGCAGGATGAAGATCCCAACGCTCACTTGCGATACATTTAAAATCAATGGCGTTTCTGATGATGCCATTCGCCTTCGGTTATTTCCTTTTTCATTGAAGAACAAAACTAAACAGTGGTTGAACTCGTTACCACGAGGGTCAATTACTACTTGGGAACAAATGACCGAGAAATTTGTACTAAAATATTTTTAGCCGGCTAAAACGGCTAAATTACGTAATGGTATCTTTTCTTTTGTGCAGATGGATTTAGAAACACTTTACGATGCATGGAAGAGATACAAGGACTTTTTGAGAAGGTGCCCTCACCATGGGTTACCGCTTTGGCTGCAAGTACAAACATTCCACAATGGTCTGAATCCCTCGACTCGACAAATGGTTGACGCAGCTGCTGGCAGAACCATCAACAACAAAACACCTGAAGAGGCTTATGAATTCATTAAAGAAATGTCACTGAATAACTATCAGTGGCAAGTCATGAGGACTAAGCCAACAAAAACAGTCGGCGTTTATAACGTCGACTCAGTTACTATGCTATCAAATCAGGTAGAACTTCTCAATAAAAAGATTGATGGATTTCTTGGTTCTACGGAGGTACAACCAATAATGAGGTGTGACTCAAGCGGAAGAGGTGTGCATACAGAATATCAATCCTTCAATCCCACAACCGAAGAGGAACAAGTCAACTATATGGGTAACAATAACTTTAGATCTCGAAATAACCCATACACTAATACTTATAATGCAGGCTGGAGGAACCACCCAAATTTTTCATGGGCCAGTCCAGGAAATCAAAGACCACAACATCCTCTGGGTTACCAACAACCATCCTACCAACAGGAGAAGAAGCCAAATCTTGAAGAGATACTCTCAAAGTTCATATCAGTGTCAGAAACCTGTTTCCAAAATACCGAGACAACACTTAAAAATCAACAAGCATCGATCAAGGACTCGAAACTCAGATAGGCCAACTTTTCAAACTGATCTCCGGATGGCCACAAGGTAGTTTGCCAAGTAATACCAAACCTAGCCCAAGGGAACAACTCAACGCAATTAATATTCAAGATGACGAAGGAGTCGTTGAGCCTGAACCAAAACCAAAGCAAGAAACAGTGGTAAGCAAAGGGAGAGATGAGGTAGATCAAAATACCAACAAACCAATGACTGTCGAATATAAACCTCGTGTGCCTTACCCTAACGCGACAAGGAAAGACCACTCAGACAAAAAATTCAGTAAATTCCTTAAACTTTTTAAAAAAATTACATATTAACTTAACGTTTATTGAAGCTTTGTTATAGATGTCAAATGCAATGAAATTTTTAAAAAAGATTTTAGTAAATAAGCAGAAGTTGGACGAAGCATCACATGTGGAGCTAAACGCAGTCTACTTAGCTATTCTACAGAATAAGCTACCCCACAAATTGAAAGATCCAGGGAGTTTTACAATTCCTTGCTTAATTTTAGATATAAGTCATGCATTAGCTGATTTAGGGGCTAGTATTAACGTAATGCCTTACAAAATGTTTAAGCAACTAGGTCTTGGGAAACCTAAACAAACTAGGATGAGCATTCAATTGGCAGATAAAACTATAAGATTTTCTAGGGGTATTATTGAAGATGTACTCGTGAAAGTAGATAAGTTCATATTCCCTGTTGATTTCGTTGTTCTAGACATAGAGGAGGATAATAACACCCCTTTGATTTTAGGGAGGCCCTTTTTAGCAATTGCTAAAACAATTATTGATGTTGGCACAGGTGAGCTTACACTTCGTGTGGGAGATGAAACGATCACCCTTCAAGCTCATAATTCTGGCATCACATTGAACATTAAAGGTAATAGTCCACACCAATCTACTAAAACTGACAATATGACTTTCCAAAAATTAAGCTTCAAAGAAGTTCAGGAGCCATGTTCCAGAAATGATAGAGAACACAATCATGAAGAACGAAGGCTACAGATAGAGGAGCTAGACAAATGGCGAGCACACAAACTGAGAACCCCGATGCCTTTCCTAATCAACTTAAAGTTGGTGAAAAAGTCTTACTAGATGCTGCAGATCCCCACATTGTCACTACCACACTGAATGAGGAAATCCCTCTTACTTGTTTTCGATATTTTTCCATTGATGCGGTGGAGGTGAGTCACCCCAAGTTCAGCACTTTTAAGGTAAACAACACCCGTTTAAAACATTATTTTAATGAGATTGATAGTAGGAATAAGGAGTACGAGCAGGGCATCGTTTCCCTAAAACACGGGATGCGATAAATCCCCACGGCCGTGCGACATAGCCGTGGACGAACTTGAAACGTGAACACAGGCATGAGAATGGAAAAAAACGAGCATGCCAGGGGCAAGGCTCAATTTTGTTTCTTCGACATGAGCGTGAGACACTCCGTGCCGTTAAGCCGTGGACAACAATGCACAGGTGTGCTACCCTAACACACGAGCATGGAAGAAGAGAACAAAGCTAGGCATAACTGTGCGACATGGCAGTGTACCATACACGCCCAAGCCACACGGGGGTGGGATAATAGCCGGGCATGACCTAAATTGCAAAATTCGAAAAACACGGGCTCACCTTCAGCGTACACGAGCGTGGCCCTAAGCCGTGTGCACCTCCCTTATATAAGCAAATCACTGTTCATTTTCTTCTTCCTTTCAAAACCCTAGCCGAAATCTCTCATTCTCCACTCTCTAATCCCTATTCTGACCACCATTTCTCAGATTCTCATTTCCCCAACCCCCAAACCATCCTAAAATCCACTTCCCCTGCATTAATCCTCACTTTCCCATCTCTTTTCCCTCCATTTTCTTTCCACACGGCTGTACCCCCTGCCACGCTTGTTCGCAGCCTCCAATTTCATTTTTAAAGCTCAATCTCTCTCCCTTAGCGCCTTCAATGTCATCTTCAAAAGGAAAGAAAATCGTCGTACCAGCCTCGAAGAAGAGAAAGGGAGTGTCATTTTCCGTGGGTCCACATCTCATCGCGAGCCATCCAGTGATGAAGATGTTTAGAAATTTTTATTTTATTATTTTATGTTTTTAATTTTTATTCAAACTACTTTTTATTTTTTTTTATTTTTTTAGCAGATTTAAAATTTTACTATAAATTTTGGTTATTTCTTTTCGAGTACTTATTCTTCCTACTATCCCCTAAAAACTTCCTGATTTTATCACAATTATATAGAGCTCTTAAGCTCATCCTCACATAGGAACTAAGACTCCATCGGGAAAGGTTCTTCACGACTGCCATGTCCTGCTCGACCACGACCATAGCTACCACTAGATATAATATTCTTTTGGTGTAAGACTTATGGCCTAATGAACCTCTACGACTGCCGGAGTATCCTCCCCCACTCTCGAACCGATCACTCTTCAAAACTCTAGTTCGAGGAATTCATCATACAGGAAGTTTCACTTCTCTCCCTATCTTATTTTTGTACTCTAATATCTATCTTTGTACATTGAGGGCAATGTACATCTTACGTGTGGGGGGTATTTATTTCATTATTAGAAAAATCCCTGAATAATCATCTTGTTCTCTTGCAAAAACTCTCATATCACATTTAGGATAAATTTTAATTAATTTATGATTTGATTGATATATCTTGAATTAAAACATATGCATTTATGCATTGATTATTTAAACTTTAAGACAATAGAGAATCAAGCATGATGAGTTGGTTTTTAAGAAATCAAAATCTTAGGTTGTTTCCCCAAGTCTAGGTATTACTTTGAATTGGAATTCACGAGTCTAAACATCAAAAAGCCATAATTTTTGTGAGATTTTTGAGCCTTTTGAGCATCTATTCATCCTTTCATGCTCACTTTTATTATTTCTTTGAGTGCGTCAGTATTGAATGTTATTCTAGAACTTGCTTGATTATGCATGTCGAGACTACACCATTTGATTTGAAATATCAAAATGATTAAGGCACTTAGGATTAACCCACTCATGCCATGAAACGCCTACCTCCACGATTAACCCCTAGTAAACCCTCTTGAGCCTAACAAACCATTTCTTGTATTACCCTTAATATTAACCTTGAACCCATTATTGTTGAAATCCCCTAAATTAATCCCTATTTTTTTCGAGATTTGAGTTGAATGGATTGCCTAGCTATGTTTTGTTCTTGATATTTAGTCTATATTATTTAACTTGTTCTTAAAAAAAAACAATTATGTATGCATATCTGTAATTTCATATTCTGAGAGAAGCTCTGTTGTACGCAAGTGAAGATTAACTATTTTTCTAGTTAGGCAACTTTTCTATTCAATCTCGATTCTAACCTTTTCTTTCAGCTTGTGACCACACCCCCTAACCAAACCTTATTACAACCCTTTAAAGACGTTTTGATTGATGTATCATCTTAAATTAAAGTGGTGGAGATTTGATTTTCATGCAAGCCTATGGTAATGACTTTCCATTATTGACTATTGAGTGCTCCCTTTATTGTCCTTAAAACACCTCGAGTGATTTGAGTGAATCTTTAGTGAGGATGTAAAACTCTGTGATATTCTGAATGAAAGGTAATTACTTAGATGAGGGAAGACACCTATGTTTTCGGGATAAAATGCTTAACTTGGAATGATTGAAACTTTTATGTTCTTTTAGTTAAATTCTCAATGTATGATTACCTATGGATTAATTTGAGATATTATTGATAGAAATTATAAGTTGAGAAGGATTTATTTTGATTACAAGTTGAGAATTTTTCTTGAAGACAAGCAAATGCTTAAGTGTAGGGGTATTTGATAAACCGTAAATTATACACATTTTTACCCCATGTTTAATGCATTTTATGGATGATTTCTCATTAGAATTGGGGAATTCGATGCTTCTAATGATTTAATTTCATGTTTTATACTTGGGAGAGCATAGGAGAGCGAAAAGAACGAGAAACGAGCCAAAAAAGGTGAAAATGGACCATAGTACGAAATCAACACGACCTGGATCTCTTCACACGGGTAGACCACACGGCCGTGTCAATCTGGCAGAATTGGAGCACGACTCACACAGGCATGTCACATGGGCGTGTCCCTGCTAAGCCCAAGTTAAGTCCAATTCAGAAAAGGCTACTTTTGAGGGCTTCTAGGCATTCCAAAGCTTATAAATACACCCTAGAAGAGGAGAAAAAGGAGACAGAGAATAGGGGTAAGGAATTACCCCAAGGAAGCCGATTGATCCATCTCAGAAGCCGGATTCATTATCAAGACTGAAGATGTCTCCTCAATTTCCCTTCAGGAGTTTTGGGTTTTCTTTATGTTTTGTAGTCTTTATTTTTCTGAGATGTTTTCTTATTTAGTTATGAACTAAATCCCCTAAATACCTAAGGGGAATGAAACCTAAGATGAATCTTGTTATTATTTTCTAAATCGTATTATAAATATTTAACTTGTTCTTAATTATGTGTTCTTAATTCTTGTTTTGATATCCTAGGATACTGATTCAAGACATGCTCTTATTCAGAGGAGGAATAGTCCCTATCTAAGATTACTTTTGTCATAATTAAGAGGAGTTGATTGCGCACCTAGAAAAAGGGTGACAAGATTTTACCGGATTAGGGTGAAACCTAATAAGGGGATCCATAGATCGAGTTAATGCAATCCTAGAGTGTTTATTAGAGAAAAGTCTCGGTTATTCAATCTAGTGATTAGATGTTATTAGTCTTGAATAGGGATAATAACACAACTTAGGGATCTCTATGGAAAAAGTTTAATGAATAAATCGTTCGATTTGGATCCAGAATAACAAGTAAAGTCTAGGTGGATTTTTCCTTAGGTATTGTCTCAAGTCAATCAATTTTCCCAAAAGCAATTCCTCAATTCTTTTCTCTGTGCGTTCTTAGTTTAGATAATTAGTTAAATTAAAACAAAACCCAATGATTCTTAGGCTAGATAATAAAAAGACAGTCATTACTAGTACTTTTGGTTCCCTTAGGTACGATATCCCAGTCTTGCCATTACTATACTATTGTTTGATAGGTGCGCTTGCCTTTTCATCGTGATAATAGTTAGTCTAGGTTTGATCTTCATTATAAATATTTATTACTTGTTACGAATCACGCGATCAGTAGACTACACACCCGTGCCTATTTAACAGCCTTGACCACGGGCTGGAGTAATCGCACACGGGCGTGTTACACAGGCGTGTCCTTGTCTAGCCCAAGTATAGTCCTATTCGAAAGAGGCCACTTTTTAGGGCTGTTAGGCATTCTAAAGCCTATTTAAACACCTAAAGAGGCACTTAGAACACACACATGGAGTAGGAAGCAAGGAATTACTCGAAAAAAGCCGATTGATCCATCTCAGAAGCCGGATTATTCATCAAGACTGAAGATCTCCACTTCAATTTCCATTCAGGATTTTTGGGTTTTCTTTATGTTTTGTATTCATTATTCTTCTGAGATGTTTTCTTTTATAATTATGAACTAAACCCCCTAAATACCTAAGGGTAATGAAACCTAAGACAGATCTTGTTATTATTATTTGAATTATATGATAAATATTTGACTTGTTCTTAATTATGTGTTCTTAATTCTTGTCTTGATATTCCAGGATATTGATTCAAGTTAATACGCTTATTCAAAGGAGTAAAAGTCCCTGTCTAAGAGTAAATTTTTCATAATTAAGCGGAGTTGATTGCACGCCTAGAGATAGGGTGACAAGATTTTGCCATATTAGGGAGGAACCTAATAAGGGGATTCATAGATTGAGTTAATGCAACATTAGGGTGTTAATTAGAAAGAGAGTTCAATTAATCAACCTAGGGTTAGACGTTATCAGTCTCGAGAGAGATAATAATATAACTTAGGGATTTCTACAGATCAAGTCAAATGAATAAATCGTCTAATTCAGATCAAATAACAAGTGAAGTCTAGGTGGATTTTTCTTTGGGTATTGTCTTAATCAATCGAGTTTTCCCAAAAGCTTTTCCCCAATTTTCTCTCTTTGCACTCTTAGTTTAGTTAATTAATTTAGATAAACAAATCCCTTAATGTTTAGGCTAGATAATAAAAAGAAAAAATTACTAGTACTCTTGGTTCCTTTGGGTTTAACAATTTGGTCTTGCTAAAGCTATACTACTATTCGATAAGTACACTTGCCTTCATCATGATAATAGTTAGTTTCAAGAACGATTAATTATAAATTTTTAAAACTTGTCGCGGATATTACAAATCAAGTTTTTGGCGCCGTTGCCGGGGAACTAAGATATTTGGAACACTCGATTTTTATTACTTTAGCCATTTTACTCTTATTACAATTTATTTTTAGTTTAATTTCACTTTTCTAACTTTTCTATTATTTTCTTCTAACAGGTTTTTCTAGTTTATGACCAGAAGAAACCCGTCAGGACCGTTACTTTTTGACTGTGAGATCGATCACACAGTTCGCAGAAATCGAAAAGAAATAAGGCAAAGCCTAAGATACACAGAGGAAGAGCAAGAGGATGATATTAACACCACAAACGAGGAGATGGCCGACAACCAGGAAAATCAGCTATGTCCTGCAATTGCTGCTAATCAGCATCCTGCTCCGCGTACTATGTATGATTATGCTAAACCTTCTTTAACAGGAACTGAGTCGAGCACAGTTAGGCCTGCTATTGCTGCAAATAATTTTGAACTAAAACCTAACACAATTCAAATGATACAGCAATTTTCTCAGCTTAATGGTTTGCAGGACGAGGATCCCAACGCTCACTTGGCGAACTTTTTGGAACTTTGTGATACATTTAAAATCAATGGCGTTTCTGATGATGCCATTCGTCTTTGGTTATTCCCTTTTTCATTGAAGAACAAATCTAAATAGTGGTTGAACTCGTTACCATGAGGGTCAATCACTACTTGGGAACAAAAGACCGAAAATTTTTTATTAAAATATTTTTCGCCAGCTAAAACAACCAAATTACGTAATGATATCTCTTCTTTTGTGCAGATGGATTTAGAAACACTCTATGATGCATGGGATAGATACAATGACCTTTTAAGAAGATGCCCCCACCATGGGTTACCACTCTAGCTACAAGTTCAAACATTTCACAATGGCCTTGATGCGTAATATTCGTAACAGGTTTTAAAGATTTATAAATGAAACGTTCTTGAGACTAACTTATTATCACAATTAAGGCAAGTGTACCTATCGAACAGTAGTATAGTTCAGCAAGACCAGATTGTCGAACCCAAAGGAACTACGAGTACTAGTATTTACTTCCTTCTTATTATCTAGCCTAAAATTTAAGAGGTTTGGTTGTCAAAACTAATTACTAACTAAGAATGCACAAAAAGAAAAACTTGGGAAAATACTTTTGGGAAAATTCGATTTGATTGAGACAATACCTAAGGACAAATCCACCTACACTTCACTTGTTATTTGACTTTGAATCAGATGATTTATTCATTTAACTTGATCCGTAAAAATCCCTAAGCTATATTATTATCTCTCTCGAGACTAATAACGTTTAACTCTAGGTTGAATAATTGAAATATCTTTCTAATTAACACCCTAGAATTGCATTAACTCGATCTATGGACTCCCTTATTAGGTTTCACCCTAATCCGGTAAAATCTTGTTACCCTATCTCTAGGCGCGCAATCAACTCCGCTTAATTATGACAAATTTTCTCTTAGACAGGGTCTATTCCTCCTCTGAATAAGAGCTTAACTTGAATCAATATCCTGGAATATCAAAACAAGAATTAAGAACACATAATTAAGAACAAGTCAAATATTTATCATACAATTCAGATAATAATAACAAGATCTCTCTTAGGTTTCATTCCCCTTAGGTATTTAGGGGTTTAGTTTATACTTATGAAAGAAAACATCTTAAAAGCGTAAAGATAACAAAACATAAGAAAACTCAAAACTCCTGAAGGAACTTGAAGGAGATCTTCGGTCTTGATGATGAATCCGGCTCTTGAGATGGATCAATTGTCTTTCCTTAAGTAATTCCTTGCTTCCTCGTCTGTATCCCCCTTTCCTAAGTGCCTCCTCAAGTGTTTAAATAGGCTTTGGAATGCCTAAAAGCCCTCAAAATTGGTCTTTTTTTGAATTGGACTAAACTTGGGTTCGGTAGGGACACACCCGTGTGACATGGCCGTGTGCGATTACTGAAGGTTGTGGTCAAGGCCGTTAAATGGGCATAGACTTGTGATCCACCTGTGTAAGTAGTGCTTCGATCCTGCCAAATTGACACGGCAGTGTGAGGAAGTCCAGGCTGTGTTGTTTTCCCATGTCGGTCTATTTTCTCCGTTTTTGGCCCGTTTCTTGCTCTTTACTCTCCTATGCTCTCCTAAGTATAAAACATGAAATTAAAGGATTAGAAGCATCGAATTCACCAAATCTAAGGAGAAACCATCCATAAATGCGTTAGGCATGGGGTAAAAATATGTATAAATTACGGTTTATCAAATACCCCCACACTTAAGCATTTGCTTGTCCTCAAGCAAAACCCTCAACTCACAATAAAAATAAATTATCTTTAACTTATAATTCCTATTAATAATATCTCAAAATAATCCATAAGTAATCATACATTGAGAATTTGACTGAAAGAACATCAAAGTTCCAAAACATTCCAAGTTGAGTATTTTATCATGAAAGCATAGGTGTCTCCCCTCATCTAAGTAATTACATTCGAATCAAAATATCATAGAGTTTCACATGCTCACTAAAGTTTCACTCAAATCACTCGAGGTGTTTAAGGACAATGCATGAAGCACTCAATAGTCAATAATGAAAAGTCATTACTATAGGTTTGCATAAAAATCAAATCTCTACCACTATATATTGAAATGAACATCAATCAAAAGGTCTTTAAAGGGTTGTAACGTGGCTTTGGTTAGGGGGTGTGGTCATAAGCTGAAAGAAAAGGTTAGAATCGAGATTGAATTGGAAAATTGCCTAACTAGAAAAAGTAATTAAACATCAATTGAGTACAAGTGAGCTTCTTCTCAGAAGATGGAATTTAGATACTACGGCTCAACAATACCGAATTACTACTAATATGTAAGTATGAATGTTTTTTTTAAGAGCAAGTCAAATACATAGAAGCAAAGCATAGCTAAGCAATTAGTTCAAATCAAATCTTGATAAAAATAAGGATCAAATTAGGGGATTTCAACAATAATGGTTTATGGGTTAATATTGAGGGCAAATCAATTACTGGCTTGTTAGGCTCAAAGGGGTTTACTAAGGGTTAATTATGAAGGTACGCTTTTGTGGAGTGAGTGGGTTAAACCTAAGTGCCTTTATTATTTTGACATATCAAATCAAATGATGTGGTCTTGACATGCATAGTCAAACAAGTTCTAGAATAACAATCCAATACTGACACACTCAAAACAACAATAAAAGTAAGCATGAAAGAAATAGTAGGTGCTCTAAAGGCTCAAAATCTCACAAAAATTATGGCTTTTTGATTTTTAAACCTGTGAATTTCAACTCAAGATAATAGCTAAACTTGGGAGAACCAACCTATAAAATTTTAAATTCAAAAGTCAACTTATCATGCTTGATTCTTTAATATCTTAAAGCTTAAACAATCAATGCATGAATGCTTAAGTTTTAATTGAATACATATCAATAAAAATCATAAATTAATCAAAATTCATTCTAATCATGGCATGAGAAGATCACATGAGAATAAGACACAATTTAGGGATTTCTAATGACGATATGAAAGACCCCTCCACACTTAAGATGAACATTGCCCTCAATGTACAAAGATAGATATATTGAAAAAGATAGATTGATAATCATAAGATAGGGAGAGAAGTGAAACTTCCTGAATGATGAATGAACTCCTTGAATTGGGGTTATGGAGAATAATCGACCAAAGCAATGAGGAGGGTGAAGAAGGATACTCCGGTGGTGGTGGAGGTTGGGTTCCACAAATGTTGCGCCAAAAGAATATTATATCTCAAGTTGGCTATGGTCATGGTCAAGCATGGCATGGCAGTCGTGGAAAACCTTTCTCAGTGGAGTTTCAAGTTTCTGAGTAATAGTGAGCTTTGGAGCTCTTTATAATTGTGATAGAATTAGGAACTCTTTTAGAAAATATATAAGGAAGAATAAGTACTCGTAATGAATTAGTCAAAATTAAAAATTGTAAAATAATAATTATAAAACCTAATAAAAATAAGTTGAAAAAAAATAAAAAGTAGTCTTAAATGAAAATAAAAGGAACAACATAAAATAATAAATAAAAGTTTTTAACCATCTTCATCGCCAGATGGTTCGCAAGGTGGGGGTGGCGATGAGATGTGGAAATGCTAACAAATCTGCTGTAGAGAGTATCACTGTTATCGAAGCGCCGAAAACACTGTACTCGAATTGAGTAAGGCACTCAGAGATGTCAGTGTATGAAGCCGCTGCATGAACTGGACGATGAGGAGGTGGTGATAAACCGTAAATTATACATATTTTTACCCCATGTTTAATGCATTTTATGGATGATTTCCCATTAGAATTGGTGAATTCGATGCTCCTAATGCTTTAATTTCATGTTTTATACTTAGGAGAGTATAGGAGAGCGAAAGGAACGAGAAACGGGCCAAAAACAGAGAAAATGGACCAAAGTACGAAATCAAAACGGCCTGGACCTTCTCACACGGGTAGACCACAAGGCCGTGTCAATTTGGCAGGCTCGAACATGGCTTAAAGTAATCGAACACGGACGTGTACCACTGGCGTGTCCCTGCCGAGCCCAAGTTGAGTCCAATTCAAAAAAGGCTAATTTTGAGGGCTTTTAGGCATTCCAAAGCCTATAAATACACCTTAGATAAGAAAGAAAATGACACAAAGAATAGGCAGTAAGGAATTACTCCAAGGAAGCCGATTGATCCATCTCAGAAGCTGGATTCATCATCAAGACTGAAGATCTCTCCTCAATTTCCCTTCAGGAGTTTTGGGTTTTCTTTATGTTTTGTATTCTTTATTCTTCCGAGATGTTTTCTTATTTAGTTATGAACTAAAACCCCTAAATACCTAAGGGAAATGAAACCTAAGACGAATCTTGTTATTATTTTCTGAATCGTATGATAAATATTTAACTTATTCTTAATTATGTGTTCTTAATTCTCGTTTTGATATCCCAGGATACTGATTCAAGACAAGCTCTTATTCAGAGGAGGAATAGACCCTGTCTAAGAGTACATTTGTCATAATTAAGCGAATTTGATGGCGCGCCTAGACATAAGGTGACAAGATTTTGCCAGATTAGGGTGAAACCTAATAAGGGGATCCATAGATCGAGTTAATGTAACCCTAGAAGTGTTAATTAGAGAAAAGTCTCGGTTATTCAATCTAGGGTTAGACATTATTATTCTTGAATAGGGATAATAACATAACTTAGGGACCTCTACAGAACAAGTTGAATGAATAAATCGTCCGATTCGGAGCTAGAATAACAAGTAAAGTCTAGGTGGATTTTTCCCTAGGTATTGTCTTAAGTCAATCGATTTTCCCTGAAAGCAATTCGCCAATTCTTTTCTTTGTGAGTTCTTAGTTTAGATAATTAAAAGAAAACCTCTTTATTCTTAGGCTAGATAATAAAAAGACAATCATTACTAGTACTTTTAGCTCCTTTGGGTTCGACAATCCGGTCTTGCTAAAACTATACTACTGTTCGATAGGTACACTTGCCTACATCGTGATAATAGTTAGTTTGAAGAATGATCCTTTATAAATATTTAAAACCTATCATCATGAAATAACACGATCAAGTTTTTGGCACTGTTGCCGGGGAACTAAGATATTAGGAACGCTCAATTTTTATTACTTTAGCCATTTATTTTTCTTGTAATTTAATTTAATTTTTTTATTATTATTTATTAACTTACTTTTCCTTTTCTTGGCAGGTTTTTATAGTTTATGACTAGAAGAAACCCATCAGGACCATTACGTTTTGACGAAGAAATCGATCATACAGTTCACAGAAATCAAAGAGAAAAACAGGCGAAGCTTACGACACACAGAGAACGAGCAAGAAGACGATACCCAACCCCTAATTAAAGAGATGGCTGAAAACCAAGACAACCAGCTACCTCTTGCAATTGCGGCTAATCAAAATCCTGCTCCACGCACTATGTATGATTATGCTAAACCTTCTTTAACAGGAACTGAATCTAGCATAGTTAGACCTGCTGTAGCTGCAAATACTTTTGAATTAAAATCTAACACTATTCAGATGATACAGCAATTTGTTCAGTTTGATGGTTTGCAGGATGAAGATCCCAAAGCTCACTTAGCAAACTTTTTGGAATTTTATGATATATTTCAAATCAATAGCATTTCTGATGATGCCATTCATCTTCGGTTATTCCCTTTTTCATTAAGGAACAAAGCTAAACAGTGGTTGAACTCGTTACCACGAGGGTCAATTACTACTTGGGAACAAATGACCGAAAAATTCTTACTAAAATATTTTCTATCGACTAAAATGGCTAAATTACGTAATGATATCTCTTCTTTTGTGCAGATGGATTTAGAAACCCTCTACGATGCATGGGAGAGATACAAGGACTTACTAAAAAGGTGCCCTCACCATGGGTTATCGCTTTGGCTCCAAGTTCAAACATTCCACAATGGTCTGAATCCTTTGACTCGGTAAATGGTTGACGCAGCTGCTGGTGGAACCATCAATACTAAAACACCTAAAGATGCCTATGAGTTTATTGAGGAGGTGTCACTGAATAACTATCAGTGGCAAGTCATGAGGACAAAGCCAACGAAAACAGCCGGTGTTTATAACGTCGATTCGGTCACCATGCTGTCAAATCAGGTAGAACTCTTGAATAAAAAGATTGATGGTTTTCTTAGTTCTTCACAGGTTCACCCAGTAATGCAGTACGAAGTAGGTAGCAGTGGAAAAAGCCATTCGAAATACCAACCTTATGGCCATAACATAGATAACGAGCAACTAAACTACATGGGTAATAATCCTCGACCTCAAAACAATCCATTTAGTAACACTTGCAATCCAGGTTGGAGGAACTATCCCAATTTTTTGTGGGGAGGCCAAGGAAATCAAAGACCCGAACATCCTCCAGGTTTTCAGCAACCACCCTACCAACAAGAAAAGAAGCCGAACCTTGAAAAGATGCTCTCAAAGTTTATATTGGTGTCAGAAACTTATTTCTAGAACACCGAGACAGCACTTAAGAATCAACAAGCGTCCATCCAAGGGCTTGAAACTCAGATAGGCCAGCTTTCCAAACTAATCTCTGAATGACCACAAGGTAGTTTGCCAAGTAATACTGAACCCAACCCAAGGGAACAGCTCAACGCGATTAATGCTCAAGATGAAGAAGGATTTATAGAGCCTGAACCAGAACCGCGACAAGAAACTGTGGTAAGCAAAGGTCAAGGTGAGGTAGATCAAAATACAAACAAATCTATGAATGTCGAATATAAACCTCGTGTACCATACCCTAACGTAACAAGGAAAGACCGCTCAGATAAACAATTTGGTAAATTCCTTAAACTCTTAAAAAAATTACATATGAACTTACCGTTTATTGAAGCTCTATTGCAAATGCCAAAAACAATGAAATTTTTAAAAGAGCTTTTAGCAAATAAGTGGAAGTTGGATGAGGTGTCACATGTGGAGCTAAACGCAGTGTGCTCAGCTATTCTGAAAAACAAGCTACCGAACAAACTAAAAGATCCAAGGAGTTTTATGATTTCTTACTTAATTTGTAGTTTAGATGTTAATAATGCATTAGCTGATTTGAGGGCTAGTATCAACGTCATGCCTTTTAAAATATTCAAGCAACTAGGTCTCGGGAAACCCAAATAGACTAGGATGAGCATTCAATTAGCAGATAAAACTATAAGATTTCCTAGGGGTATTATTGAAGATGTGCTAGTCAAAATCGATAAATTTATATTTCCCTTTGACTTTATTGTTTTAGACATAGAGGAGGATAATACTCCTTTAATCCTAGGAACGCCCTTTTTAGCAACTGCTAAAATAATTATTTATGTTGGCACAGGTAAGCTCACGCTTCATGTAGGAGACGAAACACTCACCCTTCAAGCTCGCAATTCTGACAACACATAGAAAATTGAAGGTGATCGTCTAAACCATTCTATTAAAACTGACCACATGATATAACCCACTTTGCAGGAGATAAGTCTGAAGGAAGTACATGAGCCACTCTCAAACAACAGTAGATGTTCTATTCTTGAAGAACAAAGGCTGCAAATAGAGGAACTAGATGAAATGCGAACACATAAACCGAGAACACACAATAAACTAAAACTACGCCAGAACTAGCCCGATACCTCTCAAAATCAACTTAAGGTTGGTGATAAAGTCTTATTAGATGCCGCAGATCCCCACATTGTCACTACCGCACCGAATGAGGAAATCCCTCTTATGGTACTCAGTATTTTTCCATTCGGTACGGTGGAGGTGAGTCATCCCAAGTTCGGCACTTTTAAGGTAAACAATACACATTTAAAACTTTATTTTCAGATTGATAGTAGGAATGAGGAGTATAAACTCCTCGAACCACCATGATCATTCAACGGAGAGGTAAGTCGAGCTTAGACTATAAATAAGTGCTTCTCAGGAGGCAACCCGAGCACAAACTGTATTAACTTCTTCCAAAATTTAGTCTTCAACATCTAACTTACTAACGGAGCTCTTTAATACAGGTTTTCCACAGAGACACAGCCGAGCACACGGGCGTGCTTATGGCCGTGTGAAAATAGGGCAAGGATTTGCCCAACACGGACTACGATACAACACCACGGCCTTGCGAAATGGCCGTGGTCAAGCCTGCCAAAATAACACGGGCGTGCGACATACCCATGTGGAAGACCCATGGTTGAAATTGAGAAACTAGCACGGGCGTGCGACACGCCTATGTGTAACATGCGTGGTTAAAGCTTTCAAATTAACACGGGCGTGGGGCTTGCACACACGGGCGTAGGAAAAGTGAACGAAGCTAGACACGGTCGTGCGACACGGCTGTATGAACCCACACGCTCGAGGTACACGGGCGTGGGACGAATTTTAGATGCGCCCAAATAGGAAAAACGCAAAACATACGGGTAAAAATTGGGGAACACGGGCGTGTGCCATGGCTGTGTGGCCCAAAATCTATAAATACCCTACACTATTCACTTTCTTCCCCACTCAAAAACCCTAACCCTAGCCGCTGCAAGTTCACACGGCCTCCCTGCCATGCCCGTGCACTACCTACAACTCCATTCTCGACGCCCAATCTCTTCCCTTAATGTTTGTTTACTCCTTTTTCTTTTATTTCACTGATTTATAATGCTATTTATCATATTAATCTATATTTTTCATGCTATTTCCATATTGATAATCACATAAATTTCATTTATCAAACAAGTTATCATCTTTCTCATGTTTAAAATCTTACTCATTACATGATTCCTACACTTCATTTAATTAGTTAGAAGTGAATATTCATGGCTAGGATAGTTGAAATAATCTTGCATATTGTGTTGACATCTCTTTTCATTCATATAGTATTTGGCATTCCATTCTTTGTCATTTTTACTTAAATCACCATGCTCATGCCACAAAGAAATGGGTCATTGAACTTATTGTTTTAATTTAGTAA
Organism: Gossypium arboreum; assembly: GCF_025698485.1. NCBI lineage: Eukaryota > Viridiplantae > Streptophyta > Magnoliopsida > Malvales > Malvaceae > Gossypium > Gossypium arboreum. The sequence continues at coordinate 11,917,575 of NC_069077.1, forward strand.
TTGTGGTTGAATATATTTATGCATTTTCCTTTTTGAATTTAGTCGCATTCCTTTTATATATTATAAATTGTCCACTCATCAAAAAGACGAATTGATGTTTCCACCTGCAGGTACACAATGCCGTCTTCAAGAGGAAAGAAAACAGTCGTACTTGCTCAAAGAAAAAGAAGGAAGCATCCTCTTCCACGGGTACAACCGCGAAAATTTTTCTCTCTCCTATAGTTCCCCCAAAGGCCCCAGGAAGAACTGTTCCAAATACTTCAGGATCGACCTTTAATTGTGAGCCACTGCATCAACTGAGCTGCTGTAGAACAAGTTCAGTTGGCTGATTTGATTCGAGCCCTCCTAACCACCGACCCTTGGAGCTATTCTTTGGGATTATCGAGCCAACATACCTTGAGCTCACGATGGAACTATGCTAAACGTTCCATCTTCATATCGTAATGGCAAACTACGATGATCCTGGCACGGTTCAATTTTGCCTAGGTGGATTAATCCACCAGCTAAGTGTCCCAGAGTTTGGTGCTACACTGGGTTTATATACGGAGGAATTCAAGGAGGAGAATGACTTAGACACTCTCAGTCGCCACATACACTTCTCCCCCTCGAAGTGCTGGCACACTTTGGCCATTGGCGCAGCCTCCTACAATCCTAGCCGCTCCAAGGTATCAGTTCTCCTACCATCCCTAAGGCACTTACACGCTATTTTAGCTCACACAATTACGGGTAGGTGAGAGAGCACTGGCGTCGTCAACACCCACGACTCCTACTTCTTATGGTGCATGTCGCATGGGCACGTCATCGACCTTGCCTATTTTATCGCCCTCGCGATTCAGCACCAGACGGAGTGGCATAGGAAGGACGTCATCTCCATCGGTCCCTACATAACTCGGCTGGCGAGACACTACGGGCTCCTCAACACCATGGCCCAAGAATCATCCCTCACCCTTATCAGCCAGATGTCTCCACAAGGCATCTCGAGCATGCTTAACATGAAGATGATCGAGAAGCGCCGAGGAACCTACCCTCCCCAGTATTGTCTCACCCAATCTACTGAGGAGGAGGCCTACGAACATTTTTTATGATGTCCCCCCACAACATGAAGACCCACTGACACAGCCACCACCACCCTCTCGTCCAGTTCTTGCGGTAGCTTCAAACGCTGACATCTCTGAGCGCCTCACTCGATTCGAGCAACAAGTGTTTTCAACGATTTGACAAGATTGATGTTTGCTCTCAATGATTTGTCAACACCTCCACATCTCATCGCCACCCCACCTCACGAACCATCCAAATGATGAAGATGTTTAAAACATTTATTTATAATTTTATGTTTTGGCGTTAATTTTTATAAAAACTACTTTTTATTTTTTTTTAGATTTTAGAATTTTATTTTTAATTATTGATTTTGGTTATTTCTTTATGAGTAATTATTCTTCCTAATATCCCCTAAAAAGTTCCTAATTTTATCATAGTTATATCGAGCTCTTAAGCTCATCATCACATAGGAACAAAAACTCCATCGGGAAAGGTTCTCCACGACTGCCATGTCCTGCTCGACCACGACCATAACTACCATTAGATATAATATTCTTGTGGGGCAAGAATTATGGATTAATGAACCTCTACAACCGCCGGAGTATCTTCCTCCACTCTAGAACCAATTACTCTTCAAAAACTCCAGTTCGAGGAAATCATACAGGAAGTTTCACTTCTCCCCCTATCTTTTTTTTACTTTAGTGTCTATCTCTGTACATTAAGGGCAATGTACATCTTAAGTGTGGGGGGTATTTATTTCATTATCAGAAAAATCCCTGAATGATTGCCTTGTTCTCTTGAAAAGCTTTCATATCATATTTAGGATAAATTTTAATTAATTTATGATTTTGATTGATATATCTTGAATTAAAACATAGGTAATTATGCATTGATTGTTTAAACTTTATCACATTAGAGAATCAAGCATGATGAGTTGATTTTTAAGAATTCAAAATCTTAGGCTGTTTCCCCAAAGTTTAGGTATTACTTTGAATTGGAATTCACAAGTTTTTAACATCAAAAAGCCATAATTTTTTTGAGATTTTTTAGCCTTTTGAGCATCTATTAATTCTTTCATTCTCACTTTTATTATTGCTTTGAGTGCGTCAGTATTGAACTGTTATTCCAGAACTTGCTTGATTATGCATGTCGAGACCACACCGTTTGATTTGATATGTCAAAATGATTAAGGCACTTAGGATTAACTCACTCATGGCATGAAAAGCCCACCTCCACGATTAACCCCTAGTAAACCCCCTTGAGCCTAACAAACCATTCTTTGTATTACCCTTAATATTAACCCTTAACCCATTATTGTTGAAATCCCCTAAATTAATCCCTATTTTTGTCGAGATTTGAGTTGAATGGATCGTTTAGCTATGTTTTATCCTTAATAGTTAGTCTTTGTTATTTAATTTGTTCTTTAAAAAAAACACTATGTATATTTTTTAGTAATTCCATATTCTGAGAAGAAGCTCTGTTGTACGCAAGTGAAGATTAACTCTTTTTCTAGTTAGGAAATTTTTCAATTCAACCTTGATTCTAACCCTTTCTTTCAGCTTGTGACCACACCCCCTAACCAAACCTCATTACAACCCTCTAAAGATCTTTTTGATTGATGTATCATCTTAAATTATAGTGGTGGAGATTTGATTTTCTTGCAAGCCTATGGTAATGACTTTTCATTATTGACTATTGAGTGCTTCATTTATTTTCCTTAAACACCTCGAGTGAATTGAGTGAATCTGTAGTAAGGATGTGAAACTCTGTGATATTTTGACTCAAAAGTAATTACTTAAATGAGTTGAGAATTCGATGCTCCTAATGCTTTAATTTTATGTTTTATACTTAGGAGAGCATAAGAGAGCGAAAAGAAAGAGAAACGGGCCAAAAATGAAGAAAATGGGCCAAAGTACAAAATCAACACGGCCTGAAGTAATCGAACACGGGCTTGTGCCACGGGCGTGTCCCTGCCGAGCCCAAGTTGAGCCCAATTTGGAAAAGGCTAATTTTGAGGGCTTTTAAGCATTCCAAAGCCTATAAATACACCCTAGAGAAGGAAGAAAAGGACACAAAGAATAGCGAGTAAGGAATTACTCCAAGGAAGCCGATTGATCCATCTTAGAAGCCGGATTCATCATCAAGACTGAAGATCTCTCCTCAATTTCCCTTCAGAAGTTTTGGGTTTTCTTTATCTTTTGTATTCTTTATTCTTCTGAGATGTTTTCTTATTTCGTTATGAACTAAAACCTCTAAATACCTAAGGGGAATGTAACCTAAGACGAATCTTGTTATTATTTTTTGAATCGTATGATAAATATTCAACTTGTTCTTAATTATGTGTTCTTAATTCTTGTTTTGATATCCGGATCTTGATTCAAGACAAGCTCTTATTCGAGAGGAGGAATAGACCTGTCTAAGAGTACATTTGTCATAATTAAGCGGAGTTGATTGCGCGCCTAGACATAGGGTGACAAGATTTTGCCAGATTAGGGTGAAACCTAATAAGGGGATCCATAGATAGAGTTAATGCAACCCTAGAAGTGTTAATTAGAGAAAAGTCTCGGTTATTCAATCTAGGGATTAGACGTTATTAGTCTTGAATAGGGATAATAACATAACTTAGGGATCTTTACAGAACATGTTGAATGAATAAATCGTCCAACTCGGAGCCAGAATAACAAGTAAAGTCTAGGTGGATTTTTCCTTAGTTATTGTCTTAAGTCAATCGATTTTCCCCAAAAGCAATTCCCCAATTCTTTTCTTTGTGAGTTCTTAGTTTAGATAACTAGTTAATTAAAAAATACCTATTTATTTTTAGGCTAGATAATAAAAAGACAATAATTACTAGTACTTTTAGTTCTTTTGGGTTCGACAATCTAGTCTTACTAAAACTATACTACTGTTCGATAGGTACACTTGCCTACATCGCAATAATAGTTAGTTCAAGAATGAGTAATTATAAATATTTAAAACCTATCACGAAATCACACGATCAAGTGGTAGCTAAGGCGATGGGTTCCTCATGACGTGGAGGGACATCATCAGTAATGTCCTCGGGATCTTCCTCCTCGGTGGACTGGACGAGGCAGTTGGTCGTGATTTTCGTGATGATAGGTTTTAAAAATTTATAAAAGATCGTTCTTGAAACTAACTATTATCACTATGTAGGCAAGTGTACCTACCAAACAGTAGTATAGTTTTAGCAAGGCCGGATTGTCGAACCCAAAGGAACTAAAAGTACTAGTAATGACTGTCTTTTTATTATCTAGCCTAAGAAAAATGGGGTTTTGGTTTAACTAACTAATTATCTAAACTAAGAATTCATAGAAAGTAGAATTGGGGAATTACTTTTGGAAAAACGATTGAATTAAGACAATATCTAAGGAAGAATCCACCTAGACTTCACTTGTTATTCTGACTCCAAATCGGACGATTTATTCATTTAACTTGTTCCGTAGAGATCCCTAAGTTATGTTATTATCCCTATTCAAGACTAATAACGCCTAATCCCTAGATTGAATAATTGAGACTTTTCTCTAATTAACACCCTAGGTTGCATTAACTCGATCTATGGATCCCTTATTAGGTTTCACCCTAATCCCAAGAAAATCTTGTCACCCTATCTCTAGGTGCAATCAACTCCGCTTAATTATGATAAAAGTACTGATGTGGTCTATTCCGCCTCCGCCAAGAGCTTATCTTGAATCGATTCTCGATATCAAAACAAGAATTAAGAACACATAATTAAGAACAAGTTAAATATTTATCATACAATTCGTAAAATAATAACATGATTCGTCTTAGGTTTCATTCCCCTTAGGTATTTAGGGGATTTAGTTCATAACTAAAAAGGAAAACATCTCAAAAGAATAATGAATACAAAACATAAAGAAAACCCAAAACTCCTAAAGGGAAATTGAGGGGAGATCTTCAGTCTTGATGGTGAATTCGGCTTCTGAGATGGATCAATCGGCTTCCCTTGAGCAGTTTCTTGCCTCCTTTTCTCCGTGTCCCCCTTCTTTCTCCTCTTGAGTCTATTTATAGGATTTGGAATGCCCAAAAGCCCTCAAAATTAGCCTTTTCTGAATTGGACTCAACTTGGGCTCGATAGGGACACGCCTGTGTGCGATCACTTCAGGTCGTGCTCGAACCTAGTAGAATGGCATGGCGTGTGTTCTACCCGTGTGAGTCGTGCTTCGATTCTACCAAATTGACATGACTGTGTGGTCTGCCCATGTGAGGAAGTCCATGCCGTGTTGATTTTGTACTTTGGCCCATTTTCTCCATTTTTGGCCCGTTTCTCGTTCCTTTCACTCTTTTATGCTCGCCTAAGAATAAAACATGAAATTAAAGCATTAGGAGCATCGAATTCACCAATTCTAAGGAAAAATCATCCATAAAATGTATGAAGCATGGGGTAAAAATATGTATAAATTACGGTTTATCAGCAGTACTAAGGAGGGTGGTTCCTCAGCGCTTCTCGATCATCCTCATATGTAACATGCTCGAGATGCCCTGTGGTGACATCTAGCTGATGAGAGTGAGGGAGGATGTTTGTGCTCCTGTGTTGAGGAGCCCAAAGTGTCGAGCCAACCAAGTTACGCAGGGGCCAATAGAGATGACTCCCCTCCGATGCCGCTTCGTCTGGTGGCGAATACCAAGGGCAATGAAGTAGGGGAGGTCAAAGATGCGCCCATTCTCCATACTTCATAGAAAGTAGGCATCATGAGTGTTGTCGACACCGATGCTCTCTCGCTAGCCTGTCAAAGTGTGTGCCAAGATGGCGTGTAGGTACCTCAAGGAGGGAGAGAGAGTCGATGCCTTGGAGCGGCTGGTATCGTCGGAAGCTGAGCTGGGGACCAAAGCATCCCAACACTTCGAAGAGGAGTAGTGGATGTGGCGATGGAGGGTGTTGAGCTCGTTTTCTTCCATGAACTCCTCTGTATAAAGGCCAAAAGCGATATTGAACTCGGGCACACTTAACTAGCGGGCTAAACTGTCGAGACAGAACTGGACCGTTCCAGGGTCATCGAAGTTGGCCATGACATCTTAAACATGGAAGGTCGAGCAAAGTTCAAGTGTAAGCTCAAGGTATGTTGGCTCGATGATCGCAAAGAAAAGTTCCCATAGATAGGTTGTCGGGAAGGCTCGGACATCGTCAGCAAGTTGAACTTGTTCAAGCGAGGTCTAGTCAATGCAGCAGCCCACACCTAAAGGTCGTGCCAGAAATATCTGAAAAAGTTCCTCCTGATTTCCTTGTGGAAACTGGAGGAAGGGGTGTCGATTTTCTGAGATGGGACCTAAGGATGACGCTGCTCCTTTTCGCTTCTTCGAGGCGGGAACAACAGTCTTCTTACCACGTGACGATGACATTGTACCTACGTTGAAAAATCGAAACTTAACCAATATGTCCCAAAAATAGCATAGAAGCACAAAACTAAATATGAAGATTTCATGAGACTTACGTAGTGGATGAAGTAAACAAAACTACTAAATGTATCAAGTTATAGTATTATTGGAATAATGTAACAGGAATATGAATGAATGTATATGGGAAGCATAAATTTCATGAAACTAGGAAAAATGAAAAAGTAGAGCATAATAGAGTAACTAAAATGACAAAATTCTTATAAACAAGCAAAAGTATTCTATTGTTCTAACTATGAGAATTCATTTAAAATAAGAAATGGAGCAGAGAAATCATGAACTAAACAAAATATTCAAAGGAGATAGAGAAAAAAGACTAAAAAAATCAAAAAGAAGGAACTTGGGGCATCAAAATTGGTGTTGTAGGCGGCACACGGGCGTGAGGGGTAAGGTGTGTGAAGTTGCAGCGGCTAGGGTTAGGGATTTTTGGGGAGGGAGATGATGAATAGTGAGAGGTTTTTATAGATTTTGGGGCACACGCGAATTTTGAATTTGGGCGTGTCTGACATTCGGCCCACGCCCGTGTTACTCGGGCGTGTGAGTGCACATAGCCGTGTCTCTCTTTGTTCGTTTCTTCCACGCTCGTGTTAACTTCAAAGGTTCGCCCACAGATGATTAGCACGGGTGTGTCGCACACCCGTGCTAGTTTGATAGGTTCTCACACGGTTTCGAGGCACGGGCGTGTCGAACGCCCGTGTTGTTTTGGAAGCTTCACCCACGGCCATGTCACACGACTGTGGCGACTTTATCGTTTCCCGTATTGGAAAAATTTTGCCCTATTTTCGCACGACCTAAGGCACACCCGTGTGCCTGTCCGTGTGGTATTTAGAGAGTCTATGTACCATGATTCGGATAGTACGTTAGATCTTACAAACTCAAATTTAAAGAAATTAATATTGTTAGTGCTCGGGTTGCCTCCCGAAAAGCGCTTATGTATAGTCTAAGCTCGACTTACTTCTCTGGTGCATGATCATGGTAAATCGGGGAGTTTACACTCCTCATCCTTACTATCAATTTTATCAACATACGATTTAAAACGAGTACCATTTACCTTGAACGTGCCAAATTTAGAGTGGTTTACCTCGACTGTACCGTATGGAAAAATACTAATTACCGTAAGAGGGGTTTATTCATTTGGTTCAGAAGTGGCGATTCGAGGATCTGTTGCATCAAGTAGTACTTTGACTCCAAATTTAAGTTGATTTTTGGAGGAATTAAGCTCCTCATGGCGTGGTTTTGGTTTATCGTGTTTTCTCGGTTTATGTGTCTGGCATTCATCTAGCTCATCGATTTGTAACCTTCATTCTTCATGGATAGGTTCTTTGTTGTTGCTTGGCTTATGTATGTTCTTCGAACCTATTTTCTGCAAAGAAGGTTGCACTATATGGTTAGTTTTAGCCAAATGATTTGTACAGTCACCTTCGATTTTTGATGTGTTTTGCAAATTACGGGCTTGAAGCATGATTGTTTTGTCTCCCACACGAAGTGTGAGTTCACCTATTCCAACGTCAATAATTGTTCTGACAGTTGCTAACAAGGGCCTTCCTAAAATTAAGGGGACGTTGTTATCCTCTTCTATGTCTAGAATAACGAAATCAACTGGGAATATAAATTTGTCGATTTTAACGAGTACATCTTCAATAATACCCCTAGGAAATCTGATAGTTTTATCCGCTAATTGAATGCTCATCCTAGTTTGTTTGGGTTTCCCTAGACCTAGTTGTTTAAATAATTTGTAAGGTACAACATTGATACTAGCCCCTAAATTAGCCAACGCATCATTAACATCTAAACTACCAATTAAACAAGAATTGTAAAACTCCCTGGATCTTTTAGTTTGTTAGGCAGCTTATTCTGTAGAATGGCTAAGCAGACCACGTTCAGCTCCACATGCGATGCTTCATCTAATTTCCGTTTAATTACTAAAAGCTCCTTTAAAAACTTGACTGCGTTTGGCATCTGCGAAAGGGCTTCAATAAACGGTAAGTTAATATGTAGTTTCTCTAGAAGTTTAAGGAATTTACCAAATTGTTCGTCTGAGTGGTCTTTCCTTGTCGCATTGGGGTATTGCACGCGAGGTTTATATTCTGTAATCACTGGCTTTGGCTCATTATGGCCTACCTCATCCTTACCTTTGTTTACCACCGTTTCTGGCCTTGGTTCTGCAACTAGCGCTTCCTCATCTTGAATGGCAATCACGTTGAGTTGCTCCCTTGGGTTAGATTCAGTGTTGCTTGCCAGGCTACCTTGTGGTCATTCAGAAATCAACTTGGCGAGTTGTCCAAGCTGAGTTTCAAGCCCCTGGATTGATGCTTTTTGATTTTTGAGTGCGGTCTCAATATTCTAAAAACGAGTTTCTAACACTGAGATGAATTTTGTTAGCATCTCCTCAAGGTTCGATTTTTTCTCTTATTGGTAGGGTGGTTGTTGGAAGCCTGGAGGTGGTGGTCTCTGATTCCCTTGGCCTCCCCGTGAAAATTTTGGGTGGTTCCTCCAACATGCATTGTAAGTATTGCTATAGGGATTGTTTTGAGATCGAGGATTGTTACCTATGCAATTTAACTGTTCGTTCTCATGTTGTGGCCATAAGGTGGGTATTCTGAACTGGTTGATCTGCCTCCACTTGCTTCACATTGCATTACTGGGTGAACCTGTGAAGAACTAAGAAAACCATCAATTTTCTTATTCAAGAGTTCTACCTGTTTTCGTTGGCTTTGTCCTCATGACTTGCCACTGATATTTATTCAGTGACATCTCTCTATAAATTCATAGGCATCTTCAGGTGTCTTATTATTGATGGTTCTGCCAGTAGCTACGTCAACCATTTGTCGAGTCGAAGGATTTAGGCCATTATGAAAGGTTTGAACCTATAGCCAAAGTAGTAACCCATGGTGAGGGCATCTTCTCAAGAGGTCCTTGTATCTCTCCCATGCATCGTAGAGTGTTTCTAAATCCATCTGCACAAAGGAAGAAATATCATTACGTAATTTAGCCGTTTTAGCCGGCGAAAAACATTTGAATAAAAAATTTTTGGTCATTTGTTCCCAAGTAGTGATTGACCCCCGTGGCAATGAGTTCAACCATTGTTTAGCTTTGTTTCTCAATGAAAAAGGGAATAACTGAAGATGAATGGTGTCATCAGAAACGCCATTAATTTTAAATGTTTTACATAGTTCCAAAAAGTTTGCGAAGTGAGCGTTGGGATCCTCGTCCTGCAAGCCATCAAACTGAACAAACTGTTGTATCATTTGCATTGTGTTAGGTTTCAGTTCAAAAGTTTTTGTGGCTACAGCCGGTCTAACTATGCTCGATTCAGTTCCTGTTAAAGAAGGTTTAGCATAATCATACATAGTCTTGTGAGCGAGATTCGATTAACGACAATCGTAGGAGGTAGCGAATTTTCTTGGTTTTCAGCCATCTCCTCGGTTGTGGTTGAAGAACCGTCCTCTTGCTCATCCTTTGTGTATCTTAGGCTTCGCCTTATTCCTCTCCGATTTTTGCGAACTGTGTGGTCGATCTCACCGTCAAAAAGTAGTGGTCCTGACGGGTTTCTTCTGGCCATAAACTAGAAAAGCCTGTCAGAAGGAAATAAGAGAAAAATTAGAAAATAAAATAAAAATTTAAATTGTAATAAAAGTAAAGTGGCTAAAGTAATAAAAATCGAGTTTTCCTAATATCCTAGTTCTCCGGAAACGGTGCCAAAAACTTGATGCATAATATTCGTAACAGGTTTTAAGGATTTATGAATGAAACATTCTTAAGACTAACTTATTATCACAATTAAGGCAAGTGTACCTATCGAAAAGTAGTATAGTTCAGCAAGACCGGATTGTCGAACCCAAAGAAACTACGAGTACTAGTATTTACTTCCTTTTTACTATCTAGCTTGAAATTTAAGAGGTTTGGTTGTCTAAACTAATTACTAACTAATAATGCACAGAAAGAAAAACTTGGGAAAATACTTTGGGGAAAATTCGATTGATTGAGACAATACCTAAGGACAAATCCACCTAGACTTCACTTGTTATTTGACTCTGAATCAGACGATTTATTCATTTGACTTGATCCGTAAAAATCCCTAAGTTATATTATTATCTCTCTCGAGACTAATAACGTCTAACCCTAGGTTGAATAATTAAAATCTCTTTCTAATTAACACCCTAAAATTGCATTAACTCGATCTATGGATTCCTTTATTAGGTTTCACCCTAATCCGAAAAAGTCTTGCCACCCTATCTCTAGGTGCGCAATCAACTCCGCTTAATTATGACAAATTTACTCTTAGAAAGGGTCTATTCCTCCTCTAAATATGAGCTTAACTTGAATCAATATCCTGGAATATCAAAACAAGAATTAAGAACACATAATTAAGAACAAGTCAAATATTTATCATACAATTCAGATAATAATAACAAGATCTGTCTTAGGTTTCATTCTCGTTAGGTATTTAGGGGTTTATTTCATACTTATGAAAGAAAACATCTCAAAAGCATAAAGATAACAAAACATAAGAAAACCCAAAACTCCTTAAGGAACTTGAAGGGAGATCGCAAGTCTTGATTATGAATCCGGCTCTTGAGATGGATCAATCGGCTTTCCCTGAGTAATTCCTTGCTTCCTCCTCTGCATCCCCCTTTCCTAAGTGCCTCCTCAAGTGTTTAAATAGGCTTTGGAATGCCTAAGAGCCCTCAAAATTGGTCTTTCCCGAATTGGACTAAACTTGGGTTCTGCAAGGACACGTCCCTGTACGATTACTGAAGGTCGTGGTCAATGCTGTTAAATGGGCACGGGCATATGATCCACCTGTGTAAGTCGTGCTTCGATCCTACCAAACTAACACACCCATGTGACACGGCTGTGTGAGGAAGTCCAGGCCGTGTTGTTTTCCCATGTAGGTCCATTTTCTCCATTTTCGGCTCGTTTCTCGCTCTTTTTACTCTCTTATACTCTCCTAAGTATAAAACATGAAATTAAAGGATTAGGAGCATCGAATTCACCAAATCTAAGGAGAAACCATCCATAAATGCGTTAGGCATGGGGTAAAAATATGTATAAATTACGGTTTATCAGGCCTGAATCCTTCGACTAGATAGATGATTGACGCAGTTGCTGGAGGAACTATCAATAATAAGACACCTGAGGATGCTTATGAATTCATAGAAGAGATGTCACTGAATAATTATCAATGGCAATTCATGAGGACAAATCCGACGAAAGCAGCCAGTATTTTTAACGTCGATTCGGTCACCATGCTCTCTAATCAGGTAGAACTTCTAAATAGAAAAATTGACGGTTTTCTTGGTTCTTCACAGGTTCACCCAGTAATGCAGTGTGAAGCAAGTGGAGGTGGATCAAGCAATTCAGAATACCCACCCTATGGCCACAACATAGAGAACGAGAAGTTAAATTACATGGGTAATAATCCTCGATCTCAAAATAATCCTTATAGTAACACTTACAATGCAGGATTGAAGAACCACCCAAATTTCTCATGGGGAGGCCAAGGTAATCAGAGACCACCACCCCCTCCAGGCTTTCAACAACCACAGTACCAGTAGGAAAAGAAGCCAAACCTTAAGGAGATGCTAACAAAATTCATCTCGGTGTCAAAAACTCATTTTCAGAATATCGAGACAGCACTTTAGAATCATCAAGCATCAATCCAAGGGCTCGAAACTCAGATAGGCCAGCTCGCTAAATTGATATCTGAACGACCACAAGGTAGCCTACCGAGTAACACTGAATCTAACCCAAGGGAGCAGCTCAATACAATTACCATTCAAGATGAGGAAAGGTTAGTTGCACCTGAACCAGAACTGAGGCAAGAAACTGTGGTAAGTAAAGATAAAGGTGAGTTGGACCACAATGACCAAATACAGGTAAGTAAAGTGTACAAACCACATGTACCATACCCAAATGCGACAAGGAAAGACCACTTAGACGAACAATTCGGTAAATTCCTTAAACTTTTAAATAAATTACATATTAACTTACCGTTTATTGAAGCTCTTTCGCAGATGTCGAACGCAGTCAAATTTTTAAAAGAGCTTTTAGCAAATAAGTGGAAGTTAGATGAGGCATCGCATGTGGCGTTAAATGCAGTTTGCTCAGCCATACTACAGAATAAGCTGGCAAACAAACTGAAGGATCCACGGAGTTTTACGGTTCCTTATTTAATTGGTAGCTTAGATGTTAATAATGCTTTGGCTAATTTAGGGGCTAGTATCAATGTCATGCCTTATAAAATGTTTAAACAACTAGGTCTTGGGAAACCCAAACAAACTAGGATGAGCATTCAATTGGCCGATAAAACTATGAGATTTCCTAGGGGTATTATTGAAGACGTACTTGTTAAAATTGACAAATTTATATTCCAAGTTGATTTCGTTGTTCTAGACATAGAGGAGGATAGTATCATGCCTTTAATTTTAAGGAGGCCTTTTTTTAGCAACTACTAGAAAAATAATTGATGTTGGCACAGGTGAACTCACACATCGTGTGGGAGACGAAACAATCACCCTTCAAGCTCGTAATTCGAGTAACACATAGAAAATTGAAGGTGGTTGTATAAATCATACTATTAAACCGGATCATGTGGTGAAACCTTCCTGGTAGGAAACACATTCAAAGAACACACATGAGCCATGTTCGAGTAACGACAAAGGACCTATCTATGAAGAACGAAGGCTACAACTCGAGGAATTAGATGAATGGCGGACACATAACTGAGGACACACGATAAACCAAAACCACACCATGACGAGCTCAATATCTCACCAAATCAACTTAAGGTTTGAGACAAAGTTCTATTAGATGCAGCAGACCCTCGTATTGCCACTTCTGAACCTAACAGAGTAATCCCTCTTATGGTACTCAACATTTTCCCATATGGTACATGTAGACACTCAATTTTTCCCGGGCCTAGAAATAAGTTCAAAAAAAAATAAAAATAAAAATAAAACAAAGTCCAAGTCCAGTACAAAATTACAAACATATAATTTGGCCCAATCGAAATGGCCCATTACTTGAAAAGATTTAAGGTCCATCTATAAGCTTGACTCATATAGAAATATAATCTTTAAGGATATGCAATCTTAGATATGATATGCAATCTTAGATATGATACAATCTTAGATATGATATGCAATCTTGAAGATATGATCTTGTAATCTTGGAGATTTAATTTGTAGATATCCTTTAATCTTAACCGTTGATGTAATTGATCTGTACCGTTGGATTTGGGGAGGCTCAACTATAAATAGAGGCCTCTCCCTTCATTGTAACACACTTGAGTTTTGGGAAGCAATAAGAATTCTTGAGAGCATTCACTCAAATTTCTCTCCCTCTTGCGTTCTTACTCTCTGTGGTTTGTTCTTATTTTATTCTTCGTCTATCTTAGTTTTTCAACCCTTTTTTTCTATTTTAATTTCTTCATTTTTCAAATATGTATATTTATTCCTATCTTTTATACATTTGATTATGTATTTTATATATTATAATATTTAACCGTTTTATATAGTTTATCTTCAAATATATATTTTCTATGCATGTATATATATTATATTATCATTTCATGTATTTTGAACTATTGCATTATATTTTTATAATTTGTAAATTTTCTATTTATTCATTTTTTTAGTGTATGTCATTTATCTTATTTGTGCATAGTTTCATTTTTTATATGCTATGTTTAATTATTTCTTTTATGTGCTATTTTATGATATATATTGTTGTATAATTTTTGCATGTATTATGTTTTTCTTTTAGTTTACTCATGTTTTTATTTGTTTATTATCTTATATTTACCCTAGTATGATTTTTTCATTAAACGTATGTTCATGTTATTTAATTTTGTCTTAATGATATTATTTATGTTTGTATGGAAATGTTAGAATATTTTGTACATCTATGCTTCATGATGCATTAATATGTCATCCTAAAACGTCATTTAAAATAATATTCCAAGGTTTTTTTTTTAAAAAAAATAAATAAAAGGCAATGCCTGATGTTTGGAAACTTCGAGAAAGGTAGTGCCCTAACTTACTTGGTTGCGACTTTTCTCGTTCAATTCAAATAGTCAAGCACCCTTCTAAGTGATTTTGAGTTTTCAAAACTTAAACAATTAGTTCGAGATTTCAAAACATAGAGCCTTAACTTACTGGATATGGCGTTTTTTTGTTTTCAGATAGAAATTTTCGAAAGATGAGCTTAGTTTCGAAGGTTTTAAAATGTTGCGTCCTAACTTACTGGATGTGATGTATTGACTCGTTTAAAATAAGTGAGCCTTAATTTTCAAAATTGAGACATTCTAATTAAAAGAGGCTTGCATCTTAAAACTTTCAAATTTCCGACATTAAAGAACTTGATAATCAATTAGGTACCAATTTTTGGGCGTTACGAGGGTGCTAACCCTTCCTCGTACGTAACCGAATCCCGAATCCGTTTTCTCGACTTTTGTAGACCAAAATTAATGTTTTAAAACAAAACATTTTATAAGGTGATCCAATCACACCTAAAAAGATTGGTGGCGACTCCTGTTTTCATTTTTCTTAAAGTCAATTCCCATTTTCTAAAACTCAATTTAAAAAATTGGATTCGGCAGTACAGTCAAGGTAATTCATCCCAAATTCGACACTTTTAAGGTAAACAGTACTCATCTTAAACCTTATTTTGATAAAATTGATAGCAGGGATAAGGAGTGTGAACTCCTCGCATCACCATGACCATGCAACAGAAAGGTAAGTCAAGCTTAGACTATAAATAAATGTTTCACGAGAGGCAACCCGAGCACTGACAATGTTAACTTCTTTAAAATTTTAGTTTTTAACATCTAATCACTAACTGAGTCATTGAAACACAGGTTTTCTAATCCACACGGGCGTGCCTTAGGTCGTGCTCACACTACGGGAGGAGACATGATCGTGCGATACAGCCGTGTGAAAACAGGGCAAAATTTTTCCTTATCACGAGATGCGATAAGTTGCCATGGCTGTGCGACGTGGCCGTGGGCGAATCTGTCAAACCAACATGGGCGTGTGACACGCCCGTGTCTATAAACCGTGGTTGAAATTGAGAATTTAGCACGGGCGTAGGAGAAGTGAACAAAGCAGAACACGGCCGTGTGACACGGCCATGTGCACCCACACGCTTAAGGAACACGGGTACGGGCCGAATGCCAAACGCGCCCAAATTTAAAGAATCGAGAAACACACGGGTAAAAATTAGGGCACACGGGCGTGCCCTACAGTCGTATGCCCAAAATCTATATATACCCCTCACTATTTATCACCCCCTTCCCCAAAATTCCTAACCCTAGCTGCTTTAACTTCACACGCCCTACCTGCCACGCCCGTGCGCCGACCACAGCACCACCTTCGACGACCCAAAGCTCCTCCCTCTTGCGTTTGTTCACTTTTTTTCCCTCTATTCTCTTTATTCTTTAACTTATTTCATGATATTTTGTTTTATTTTGAGTAATTAATCATCGTTATAATGATAGAATACTTATTCTCTTTGTTAAGAAATTTTCCATGTTAGTCAATACATTTTGCTACATTCATTAATTTTTCTTGTTTCCATAGATTTCATGTTTACCCACACCATATTTCATAGTTATCAAACCCACATGCATTCGCTCACTAGATATTTTCATAGTCCTATTCATAGTAATGACTTAATATATCTTATTGGGTTTTTTTTTAAGCATAATTGTTCTTTGGTACATGACTTCTATGAAGTATCTTTATTTGTTTTACCATGCATATTTTTCCATGCTATTGTTGGAGAGTAATTTTATTTTTATTTCGTCTTGCCATTGTAGGTATACTATGTCAACCTCACATGGAAAGAAGACCGCCATCCCCTCTTCGAAGAAAAAAAAAAGGAGTAGTGTCATCCTCGGGTCCTACCACTGAGATCCGTCACCCTTTCCTCCAGTTTCCCTTGGGACCCTAGAAGGAACTATTTCAGATATTATGGGCCCGACTCCTAGGTATGGGCCGCTGCATTGACTAGGCCGCACTTGAACAAATTCAAATGGCTGACGCGGTCTGAGCCCTCTTAACGACTGAACCGTGGGGGCTCTTCTTTGAGATCATCGAGCCGACATTCCTCGAGCTCACAATGGAACTCTGCTCGACTTTCCATCTTCAAGTCGTCATGATTGTAATATCCTGATTTTGGGCCTAGTCGAAATAGTGGTTTTGTGACCACAAAATCCGATATAGAAATAATTATTTTATGATTATTTTAAGGTCTATGATATGATTGCATGATTGTGTGAAAATTTCGTGAAGAAATTTTATGCATAAAGTGCTTAATTTGAAATTTGGGACTAAATTGAATAAATTGCAAAACTTGTGTTCTAGAAGTATTTTGCTTAAAATTGAATTAGATTATTAATTAGAGGTCCTTAAAGAGTAATTTTACCAATTTCTAAGTCTATGGACAAAATTGGACATGGATGGAATTTTGGAAAGTTTAGTAGTAAGGGCATTTTGGTCATTTAGGGGTAAAATGAATTAAAATACAAAATTAAAAGCCAATTTTGCTCATCTTCAACCCCATGGCCGAATATAGTAAGGAGAAACCATGGCTAGGGTTTTCAAGCTTCCAAGCTCGATTGTAAGTCCGTTCTAGCCTCGTTTTCAATGATTTTTACATTTTGGAGTCCGTAGCTCGATTTAGCTTATGCTAGCAATAATTTAACCTAGGGTTTATATTTGGAAAAATACCCATAGGTGAAATTTGTGTATTTTAGTGTTTTATGATAGAATATGAGGTTTTAAATTATGTTAGACAACTTGTGCTACTCGGTTTTAAGTGAAAAGCGAGCAAAAGGGCTTAATCGGTAAAAATACCTAATAGTCATAAGTACATGTTAGAGTGAGAATTTGATGTTGCCATAGAAGGAAAAATGATCAGCATGTCATAAAACATAAGAAAATAGGCTGAATTTTAATTTACGAGCTTT
The DNA here is from genome assembly GCF_025698485.1 of Gossypium arboreum. Lineage (NCBI taxonomy): Eukaryota > Viridiplantae > Streptophyta > Magnoliopsida > Malvales > Malvaceae > Gossypium > Gossypium arboreum. Next base: position 11,935,015 of record NC_069077.1, read on the forward strand.
GGGGCAAAAGTGTAAATATGCAAAAGTTTAGGGCAAAATTGTAATTTTTCCAAAATATGATTTTGGGTCAATTTGAATAATGTGAGTCCTAATTAGACTATATTTTAAATGATAGAGCAAGGAAACTTGAAATTGGGCTAAAATGGGGAAAATACCAAGTTGTGGACGAAATGGTAAAATAGCCATTTTAGCATACGAGGTAAGTTCATATGTAAATGTTGGTAACATAGTTATTATTTTAAATGTTTTAATGTTTTTAAATGATATGATAATTATTATGAAATATTATACTTGTGATAATTGTTTGATAATATGTCAAATTATATGATATACTTGGAAAATGTGAAATACTACCGAGTATCGATATCGGCATTCCGTAGAAGATGGTTGAGACACATGATTGGGAAAAAGGTCCGTTGAACCTTAGGAATGGATTAGGATACAAGTGACATGTCACTGGGATATTTGGGTATCCGAACTCGTTGAGTTGAGTCCGAGTTCACTTATGGATGCGAGCGTCCGAACTCGTTGAGTTGAGTCCGAGTTCGTGAGATGTAACTAGGCATCCGAACTCGTTGAGTTGAGTCCGAGTTCACTTATGGATCTGAACGCCGAGCTCGTTGAGTTGAGTCCAAGTTCACTTATGGGCGGGTTACATGGTAGCTTGGCTACATATGTGGCACTTATGTGCAAACTTTCCATGTATCCGAATTATATTCGATGTGTTCAACGGGTAAAGTTCTACTCAAATGGAGGAATACTCAAGATGAAAGGGACGTATTGGTAAGTGTTGTGAAATGGATACTTTGAATAGGTATGTACTTAACCCTCGGGTTGAAAACTCGATATAACAACAATATGGTAAGATGATAAATGAAAAGGTGATATGAATGTCTTGGTGATGATTATGCAAATGATGTTTTATGTTTGCTTATATGGTTATGTTACTTGCTATTTGCATGTGAGCTTACTAAGCATTTATGCTTACTCCTCCTTTTCATTCCTTGTAGTGTTGACAAGCCAGCTCGGAAATCGGAAGCGGTCGGAGGCACGCTCACACTATCCGTATACCATCTTGGCGTAATGGCTTGTATATTTTGAGTATGGCATGTATAGCATTATAATCATTTTGTATATATGGTCTTATGATATGGTTATTGAGTGGTATGGAAATAGAAATGCTTGGTAATGATTAGCCATTGGAATGGCTAATCATGATCATATTTGGTATTATGTATGTCAAATTGCTAGCTAATCCATGGAAACCATGAAATAGGTAAAATTTACCATAAAATAGATTCAGACAGCAGCAGTGACGTGAGTTTAAAAATCACTAAAATAGTAGAAATGGAATTAAATAATGAATAAGTTATGTATTCGAAGCTTGATGAGTCTATTTTCATATGGAATAAGCGATACAGGTATATGAGCTATATTTTATGAGATGTTTAAATTTTTGTGAAACAGGGCCAGAGCGATTTCTGGATCCCCTGTTCTGACTTTGGAAATTCACCATAAATTTTACAAAGATAATTAGAAATCACGCTTTATATGTACAGATTCCTTATTGAGTCTAGTTTTATTAGAGATAAACGGCATAGTCATTGAAGCTCTGTACAGGGAGATATCTGATTCGTAATACACAGAGGTCAGAGTAGTTGAACCCTGAAATAGGGAGACTTTAACTAATAAACTGTACTAATTGGCCCAACCAAAATTCTAGAAAAAATTAGTAGATATATATATGAGTCTAGTTTCAGGAAAAATTTACAGAATTGGATTTCGAGTTTCGTAACTCGAGATATGATTTTAAAGCGACTGTGATGCAGTTAGCCAGCTTGTCTGGAAATTTTAAAATGAATTGTATGAGTTTGTTTAATTAATGAATTAAGTCCGTTAACACCTCGTGTTCGACTCCGGAAACGGTCTCGGGTACGGGGTGTTACAATGACAAACTTCGACGATCCTGGAACGATCCAGTTCTGCCTTGGTGGTTTAGTGTGCCAGTTGAGCGTACTGGAGTTCAGAATTGAACTACGGCTGTATACGGAGGAGTTCATGGACGACAATGAACTCGACACCCTTCATCGCTACATCCACTACTCTCCCTCAAAGTGCTGGAAGGACCTCGTTCCTACCTCAGCCACCTATGATCCTAGCCGCTCTAAGGTATTAGCCCTCACCCCATCCTTGTGATATCTACACGCCATCTTGGCCCACACTCTGACAAGACAGTGAGAGAGCACCGTCATCGTAAACACTCACGACGCCTATTTCTTGTAGAACATGGCGAATGGGCACGTCTTCGACCTTGCCTATTTTATTACCCTCGCCATCCGCCATCAGACGGAGCGGCATAGGAGAGGAGTCATCTCTATCGAGCCCTATGTGACTCGATTGGCTCAGCATTTTGGGCTCCTCAACATAGCGGCACAATCATTCTCTCTCACTCTTATCTGCCAGATGTCCCCACAGGGTATCTCGAGCATGCTACATATGAGGATGATTGAGAAACGACGTGGAACCTACCCTCCTCAGTACTGCCTCGTCCAGTCCACCAATGAGGAGGACCCAGAGGACATTATTGATGATGTCCCTCCACGTCATGAGGACCCACCGTCTCACCCACCACCCATCCATCATCCAGTTTATGCGGCGGCCTCATACTCTGACATCTCTGAGTGCCTTACTCGATTTGAGCAGCAGTGTTTTCAGCGCTTTGATCACATTGATGTTACTCTTCATCAGATTTGTCAACACCTTCACATCTCATCGCCACCACCACCTCACGAACCATCCGGCGATGACGATGTTTAAGACATTTTTATTTTTTTATTTTTATTTCCACTTTTATCTTTATTTATCTTCTCTAAGTACTTTTTATTTTATTTTCCTTTAATATTATTTTAATTTTAGGTTCTATAATTTTTATTGAATAATTTATAATTTTGGCTATTTCATTACGAGTAATTATGCTTCCTTACATTTCCTAAAGAGTTCTTGATTTTATCGCAATTATAAAGAGATCCAAAGCTCATCATCACTTAGGAACTAAAAACTCCATTGGAAAAGGTTCTCCGCGACTTCCATGTCCTACTCGACCACGACCATAGCTACTACTAGATATAATATTCTTTTGGTGCAAGACTTATGGACTAATAAACCTATACCACCACCGGAGTATCCTCCTCCACTCTTATCATTGCCTTGGCTGATTATTCTCCATAAGGAGTTCATTCATCATTCAAGAAGTTTCACTTATCTTATGATTATATATCTATATTTTTCAATATATCTATCTTTGTACATTGATGGCAATGTACATCTTCAGTGTGAGGGGTCTTTTATATCATTATCAAAAATCCCTGAATTTTGTCTTGTTCTCATGTGATCTTCTCATACCACTATTAGAATGAATTTTGATTAAGTTATGATTTTTATTGATATGTCATGAATTAAAACATAGGCATTTATATATTAGTCGTTTACACTTTAAGACATTAGGGAATCAAGCATGATAAGTTGATTATTGAGAATTAAAATTTTTTAGGTTGTTTCCCCAAGTTTAGATATTATCTTGAGTTGAAATTCAAAAGTTTAAACATTAAAAAGCCATAATTTTTGTAAGATCTTGAGCCTTCAGAGCATATGTTATTTCTTCCATGCTCACTTTTATTATGAGTGCGTCAGTATTGATTTGTTACTCTAGAACTTGCTTGATTATGCATGTCAAGACCACACCATTTGATTTGATATGTCGAGATGATAAAGGCACTCGGGTTTAACCTACTCACTCCACAAAAGCCTACCTTCATAATTAACCCTTAGTGAACCCATTTGAGCCTAACAATCCATTAATTGATTTACCCTCAATATTAACTGATGACCGTAATTTATACATGTTTTTATCCCATGCTTAGCACATTTATGGATGGTTTCTCCTTAGATTTGGTGAATTTGATGCTCCTAATTCTTTAATTTCATGTTTTATACTTAGGTGAGCATAGGAGAGTAAAAAGAGCAAGAAACGGGCTGAAAACAAACAAAATAGACCCATATGGGAAATCAACACGGCCTGGACTTCCTCACACGGGCGTGTCACACAGCCGTGTCCCTTTGGCAGGATCGAAGCACGACTTACACGGGTAGACTACACACCCATGCCTATTCAGCAGCCTTGACCATAGGCTGGAGTAATCGCACACGGGCATGTCCCTGCCGAGCCCAAGTATAACCCTATTCAGAAAAGACCAATTTTGAGGGCTCTTAGGCATTCTAAAGTCTATTTAAACACCTGATGAGGCACTTAGGAAAGGAGAAGCAGAGGAGGAGGCAAGGAATTACTCAAGGGAAGCCAATTGGTCCATCTCAGAGACCAGATTCATCATCAAGACTGGAGATCTCCTTTCAATTTCCATTCAGGGGTTTTGGGTTTTCTTTATATTTTGTATTCATTATTCTTCTAAGATGTTTTCTTCTATAATTATTAACTAAACCCCCTAAATACCTAAAGGGAATGAAACCTAAGACAGATCTTGTTATTATTATCTGAATTGTACGATAAATATTTGACTTGTTCTTAATTATGTATTCAGAGGAGAAATAGACCCTGTCTAAGAGTAAATTTGTCATAATTAAACGGAGTTGATTGCACGCCTAGAGATAGGGTGATAAGATTTTTCCGGATTAGGGTGAAACATAATAAAGGGATCCATGGATCGAGTTAATGCAACACTAGGTGTTAATTAGAAAGAGATTTCAATTAATCAACTTAGGGTTAGACGTTATTAGTCTTGAGACAGATAATAATATAACTTAGGATTTCTACGGATCAAGTCAAATGAATAAACCGTCTGATTCAGAGTCAAATAACAAAGTAAAGTCTAGGTGGATTTTTCCTTGGGTATTGTCTTAATCAATCGAGTTTTCCCAAAAGCTTTTTTCCAATTTTCTCTCTGTGCACTCTTAGTTTAGTTAATTATTTTAGATAAACAAATCCCTTAATTTTTAGGCTAGATAATAAAAAGAAATTAATTACTAGTACTCTTGGTTCCTTTGGGTTCGACAATCCGGTCTTGCTAAAGCTATACTACTGTTCGATAGGTGCACTTGCCTTTATCGTGATAATAGTTAGTTTCAAGAACGATTAAGTCTAAATATTTAAAACCTGTCGCGAATATCACGTATCAAGTTTTTGGTGTCGTTGCCGGGGAACTAGGATATTAGGAACACTCGATTTTTATTACTTTACCATTTTACTTTTATTGCAATTTAAATTTTTATTTTCTTTCCTAATTCTTGATTTATTTTCTTCTGACAGGTTTTTCTAGTTTATGAGTAGAAGAAACCCATCAGGACCGTTACTATTTGATAGTGAGATCGATCACACAGTTCGCAGAAACTGAAGAGAAATAAGGCGAAGCTTAAGATACACAGAGGAAGAGTAAGATGACGATATTTCAACCACAACCGAGGAGATGGCTGAAAACCAAGAAAATCTGCTACCTCCTGTGATTGCTGCTTATCAGAATCCTGCTCCACGTATTATGTATGATTATGCTAAACCTTCTTTAACAAGAAATGAATCGAGCATAGTTAGGCCTGCTGTTGCTGCCAATAATTTTGAACTGAAACCTAACACTATTCAAATGATCCAACAGTTTGTTCAGTTTGATGGTTTGTAGGACGAGGATCCCAACGCTCACTTGGAAAACTTCTTAGAATTTTGCGACACTTTTAAAATCAATGGTGTTTTTGATGATGCCATTCGCCTTTGGTTGTTTCCCTTTTCGTTGAGGAATAAGGCTAAACAATGGTTGAACTCGTTACCACGAGGGTCAATCACTACTTGGGAACAAATGACCGAAAAGTTTTTACAAAAATATTTTCCACCGGCTAAAATAGCCAAATTATGTAATGATATCTCTTCTTTTGTGCAGATGGATTTAAAAACACTCTACGATGCATGGGAGAGATACAAGGACCTTTTAACATCATAGGTTACCACTTTGGCTATAGGTTCAAATGTTTCATAATGGCCTCAATCCTTCAACTCGACAATTGATCAACGCAGCCGCTGGTGGAACCATCAATAATAAGACACTTGAAGATGCTTATGAATTTATAGAAGAGATGTCACTAAATAATTATCAGTGGTATAGAAGAGATGTTATTGAATAATTATCAGTGGCAAGTCATGAGGATAAAGCCAACGAAAACTGTTGGCGTTTTTAACGTTGATTCGGTCACCATGCTCTCTAATTAGGTAGAACTTTTGAATAGAAAAATTGACGGTTTTCTTGGTTCTTCACAGGTTCACCTAGTAATGCAGTGCGAAACAAGTGGAGGTGGATCAAGCAATCCAGATTACCTACCCTATGGCCACAACATGGAGAACGAACAATTAAATTACATGGGTAATAATCCTCGATCTCAAAATAATCCTTATAGTAATACTTACAATGCAGGTTGGAGGAACCACCCAAATTTCTCATGGGAGGCCAAGGGAATCAGCGACCACCACCACCTCCAATCTTCCAACAACCACCTTACCAACAAGAGAAAGAGCCAAACCTTGAGGAGATGCTAACAAAATTCATCTCGGTGTCAAAAACTCATTTTCAGAATACTAAGACAGCACTTAAAAATCAACAAGCATCGATTCAAGGGCTCGAAACTCAGATAGGATGGCTCGCCAAACTAATTTCTGAAAGATCACCAGGAAGTCTACCTAGTAACACTGAACCCAACCCAAAAGAGCACGTGAAAGTAGTTACACTAAGGAGTGGGAAAGTGTTAGCTGAATCTGAAAAGAAGCCACTACAAGAAGCTGACAGAAAGGAGGTCGAACCCGAAAACAATGACAATCTAATGCCAAATGAATATAAACCACCAATCCCATACCCAACAAAGTTGAAGAAAGACCGCATGGATGCACAATTCGGTAAATTTCTTAAACTTTTTAAACTACTGCATGTTAACTTACCTTTTGTTGAAGTTATATAGCAGATGCCTACATATGAAAAATTTTTAAAAGAGCTTCTAACAAACAAAAAGAAGTTTGAAGACTTATCTACAGTGGAACTTAATGAGGAATGCTCCGCCATACTCTAAAATAAACTGCCAACCAAACTGAAAGATCCAGGAAGTTTTACTATTCCCTGCTTAATTGGTAGTTTGAATATTGATAAAGCACTAGTTGATTTAGGCACCAACATTGATTTGATGCCATATAAAATGTTTAAACAACTTGGTCTTGGGGAACCTAAACCCACTAGGATGAGTGTTCAATTAGTTGATAGATTTGTTAAATATCCTAGGGGAATTATAGAGGACATACTTGTAAAAGTAGATAAATTTATATTCCATATCGATTTCGTTGTGCTTGACAGATGAAGATGTTGAGGTACCTTTAACCTTAGGTCAGCCATTTTTAGCCAATGCTATTGCTGTAATTGATGTGGGTGATGGTAAATTGGTACTTAGAGTAGGTGACGAAGAGATTATTTTTAAAATTTATGATGCCATGAGATTTTGTAGGGAACAGGATAACTCATGTTATTTTACTGACTCTATTGGTCATGCTACCCAAGATTCTTTTCAGGAAATCGTACACAAGGACACGATGGAACTGTGTCTCGCCCAAGGAGAGGGGGTGGATAATGATTCTAAGGTAGGAACCGAACTAAACTCCAATGAAGCCTCCCCAAACCTAGCAGAATATGAGGGAATTAAGGTAAAAGATGAACTTAAGCAAAACCCATCTATTGAAGAACCTCCCAAACTGGAACTTAAACAATTGCCGGATCACTTGGAATATGAATTCCTTCGAAATAATTCTACATTACCGGTAATTATTGCATCCAGCTTGCAACCCAAGAAGAAAAAGGAATTACTCCAAGTATTAAGACAGCATAAAAGGGCCATAGCTTGGAAAATTTCTGACAGTTAAAGGATCAACCCTTCTTTTTGCACCCACAAAATTTTAATGGAAGATGAATATAAACCATGCGTGCAAGCCCAAAGATGACTAAAACCCAACATGAAGGATGTTGTTAAAGCTGAGGTAATTAAACTCCTAAATGTTGGAACTATTTATCCTATTTCTGACAGTTCTTGGGTGAGTCCAGTGCAGGTTGTTCCTAAGAAAGGAGGCATGACTGTTGTAGCCAATGAGAAGAATGGATTAATTCCAACAAGGATAGTCACAGGTTGGAGAGTGTGCATTGATTATAGGAAGCTAAATGATACCACGAGAAAAGATCGCTTCCCCCTTCCATTCATTGACCAAATGTTGGAAAGATTGTCAGGACACATGTACTACTGCTTTTTAGACAGACTCTCTGGCTATTTCCAAATCCCAATAGCTCCTGAGGATCAAGAGAAGATGACATTTACATGTCCATACGGTACGTTTGCTTATCGTAGAATGCCTTTTGGATTATGTAATGCTCCTGGTACTTTTTAGCGCTGCATGATGGTCATTTTTGACGAACTCGTAGAAGATGTCATAGAGGTGTTTATGGATGATTTCTCAATTTTCGGTAACTCTTTCCATATCTGCCTCAAAAATTTAAAATGAGTGTTAATAAGATGTGAGGAAACAAACCTTGTGCTTAACTGGGAAAATGTCACTTTATGGTTCAAGAAGGTATTGTGTTAGCACATAAAATCTCTAGTAGAGGGATTGAGGTTGATAAATCTAAAATTGAAACCATTGAAAAATTACCTCCCCCTAATTCAGTTAAGGCCATTAGAATGTTGGGTTTTATAGAAGATTTATTAAAGACTTTTCTAAAATAGCTAAGCCTTTGACTAAATTACTAGAAAAAGATGTACCTTTTAATTTCGATCAGGAGTGTCTAGAAGCATTTAATACTTTAAAGGATAAACTGACTAAAGCTCCAATTATAATTGCACCTGATTGGAATTCACCTTTTGAACTAATGCGCGATGCGAGTGATTTTGCAGTAGGTGCAGTTTTGGGACAGCGAAAAGATAAAAATTTTCAACCTATCTATTATGCTAGCAGAACTTTGACAGCCGCATAAGAAAACTACACCACCACAGAGAAAGAGCTGCTAGCTGTGGTTTTTGCATTCAATAAGGCCATATTTAATATTGTCTAAAGTTGTCGTTTATACTGACCATTCCGGTCTTCGCCACCTTTTGACTAAAACTGATGCAAAACCTCGACTTATTCGATGGATCTTATTATTGCAGTAATTTGACTTGGAAATTAAGGATAAGAAAGGAGCTAAAAATCTGGAGGCTAACCATCTCTCCAAGCTTAAAACTCAAGTACCAAAGAGATAGATGACATTAAAATAAATGATTTATTCCCTGAAGAACAATTGTTTGCTATATTTTATTCTGAGGTACCTTGGTTTGTAGATATTGCAAATTTTTTGGTAGCTAACATTATCTCAAAAGGGTTGACACATTAGCAAAAGAAGTGATTCTTCGCTGATGTGAAAAACTACTTCTGGGAAGACCCTTTTCTTTTCCGTAAATATGCAGATCAAATCATTAGGAGATGTGTTATAAGGATGGAAGCATTGAAAATCTTGGAACATTTCCACTCAGGACCGACTGGAGGACATTACGGTGGAAATAAGACCGCACATAAAGTCCTCGAATCAGGTTTATATTGGCCCACTCTATTCAAAGATGCCAACAGGTATGTTACGTCTTGTGACAAATGTTAAAGATCAGGTAATATATCCAAACGTGATGAAATGCCTCAGACATATATGCTCTCATGTGAAATATTTGATGTTTGGGGTATCGACTTCATGGGTCCATTCCCTAGTTCATTCGGGAATAAATACATCTAAGTTGTTGTTGATTATATGTCCAAATGGGTTAAAGCCCAAGCTTTACCTACTAATGATGGTAGAGTAGTAGTACGATTCCTTAAGAAACTTTTCTCTTGATTTCGTACACCTAGAGCAATTATCAGTGATAGGGGTAATCATATTTGTGATGCCTAATTTGACAAGACCCTTAAGAAATACAAAGTTCATCACAGAACAGCTACCCCTTATCACCCTCAAACTAGTGGCCAAGTCGAAGTAGCGAACTGAGAGCTTAAACGTATCCTAGAAAAGACAGTAGAATTAAATAGGAAGGATTGGGTGATGAAAGTAGATGATGCTTTATGGGCTTATAGAACTGCTTTTAAGACTCCCATAAGAACATCACTTTACAGACTTGTTTATGGGAAAAGTTGTCACCTACCATTTGAGTTGGAACAGAAGGCATTCTGGGCTATAAAATTTCTAAACCTTGACCCCAAACTTGCAAGTGAAAATAGGTTGATGCAGTTGAACGAGTTAGATGAATGGTGAGTCAATGTATATGAAAATTCGTGCCTATATAAGGAAGCGACAAAGCGTCGCCACGACACCCGTTTGAAGCAACGAAGGCAATTTGAAGTTGGAGATCTTGTCCTGTTATATAACTCAAGGCTTAAATTGTTTCCTGGAAAGCTTAAATCATGATGGTCAGGTCCTTTCGTAGTTCAAACTTTGTTTCCATATGGCACAGTAGATGTAAGTCATCCATCATAAGGCACTTTTAAGGTAAATGGACATCGTCTCAAAATGTATAACGGTGAGAATTTCAAAGATGTTAAAAGAAGAGCTACGGCTCCACGAAGTTACCTAAATATACCCACAAGGTAGAGTCGAGCTTAGACTATAAACAAGCACTTCTCAAGAGGCACCCCGAGCACTAACGGTGTTAACTTCTTTAAATTTTAGTCCTTAACATTTAATTCACTAACTGAGTCACTGAACACAGGATTTTCAGAACCACACGGCCAAGCACACGAGTGTGCCGTAGGCCGTGCACATACCACGAGATGCAACACGGCCGTGTGATACGGCCATGTGAAAATAGAGCAAAAATGTTTCCCCAACACGGGATCCGATAAAGTTGCCACGGCCGTGCAAAATGGCCGTGGGTAATCCTGCCAATTTAACACGGGTGAGCGACATGATCGTGCCCACCGATCGTGGTCGAGCCTGTCAAAATAACACGGGCATGCGCCTGCATACACAGTCGTGAGAGAAGTGAATGAAAATTGAAACGGCCGTGCAATATGGCCGTGTACACCAATGCTCCCAATGTCAAAAACCACGAAACGCACGAGCTAAAATGAGGGCACACGGGCGTGCCCCACGACCATGTGCCCCAATTTCTCTATAAACACCTATTATTTATTTTATTTTTATCTTTGTATTTTGAAATTACTTTTTATTTCCTTTGAATACTATTTTATCTTGAGTTTTTATAATTTTTATTTTCGGCTATTTCATTACGAGTAATTATGCTCCATTATATTTCTGAAAGAGTTCCTGATTTTATCACAGTCATAAAAAGCTCCAAATCTCATCATCAAATAGGAACTAAAAACTCCAATGGAGAAGGACTTATGGACTAATGAACCTCTACCACCACCGGAGTATCCTCCTCCACTCTCATCATTGCCTTAGCCGATTATTCTTCATAACTCCAAATCAAGGAGTTCATTCATCATTCAGGAAGTTTCACTTCTCTCTCTATCTTATGATTATTTATCTTTGTATCTATCTTTGTACATTGAGGGCAATGTACATCTTAAGTGTGGGGAGGTCTTTCATATCATCATTAGAAATCCCTGAATTTTGTCTTATTCTCACGTGAATCACTCATATCACTATTAGAATGAATTTTAGTTAATTTATTATTTTTATTGATATGTCTTGAATTAAAACATAGGCAATTATGCATTGATTGTTTAAACTTTAAGACATTAGGGAATCAAGCATGGTAAGTTGATTTTTGAAGAATTATAAACTTTTAGGTCGTTTCCCTAAGTTTAGGTATTATCGTGAGTTGAAATTCACAAGTTTAAACATCAAAAAGCCATAATTTTTATGAGATCTTGAGCCTTTAAAGCATATTTTATTTATTTCATGGTCACTTTTATTATGAGTGTGTCAGTATTGATTTGTTATTCTAGAACTTGCTTGATTATGCATGTCAAGACCACACCGTTTGATTTGATATGTCAAGATGATGAAGGCACTTAGGTTTAACCCACTCACTCCACAAAAGCCTACCTTCATAATTGACCCTTAGTGAACCCCTTTGAGCCTAACAAGCCATTAATTGATTTACCCTCAATATTAACCCATAACCCATTATTGTTGAAATCCCCTAATTTGATCCCTATTTTTATCGAGATTTGATTTGAACTAATTGCTTAGCTATGTTTTGTTCTTCTATGTATTTGATTTGTTCTTAAAAAAAATTATTACTTCAATACATATTAGTAGTAATTCGTCATTTTTGAGCTTGAGTGTTAATTCCATATTCTGAGAAGAAGCTCACTTGTATTCAACTGATGGCTGGTTATTTTTCTAGCTAGATAATTTTTCAATTCAATCTCAATTCTAACCTTTTCTTTCAGCTTGTGACCATACCCCCTAACCAAAGCCACATTACAACCCTCTAAAAGACCTTTTTGATTGATGTATCAGCTCAATTTATAGTGGTGGAGACATGGGAAATCAACACGGCCTGGACTTCCTCACACGGGCATGTCACATGGGTGTGTCCCTTTAACAGGATCAAAGCATGACTTACATGGGTAGACTACACATCTATGCCTATTCAGCAGCCTTGACCACGAGCTGGAGTAATCGTACACGGGCGTGTTACACGGGCGTGTCCCTACGGAGCCCAAGTATAACCCTATTTGGAAAAGGCCAATTTTGAAGGCTCTTAGGCATTCTAAAGCCTATTTAAACACCTGAGGAGGCACTTAAGAAGGGAGACACAGAGGAGGAGGCAAGAAATTACTCAAGGGAAGCCGATTGGTCCATTTCTTCTATAATTATAAACTAAGCCCCTAAATACCTAAGGGGAATGAAACCTAAGATGGATCTTGTTATTATTATCTAAATTGTATGATAAATATTTGACTTGTTCTTAATTATGTGTTCTTAATTCTTGTTTTAATGTTCCAGGATATTGATTCAAGTTAATTCTCTTATTCAGAGGAGGAATAGACCCTGTCTAAGAGTAAATTTGTCATAATTAAGCGGAGTTGATTGCAAACGTAGAGATAGGGTGATAAGATTTTGCCGAATTTGGGTGAAACCTAATAAAGGGATCCATAGATTAATTTAATGCAACACTAGGTGTTAATTAGAAAGAGATTTCAATTAATCAACCTAGCGTTAGACGTTATTAGTTTTGAGAGAGATAATAATATAACTTAGGGATTTCTACGGATCAATTCAAATGAATAAATCGTCTGATTCAGAGTCAAATAACAAGTGAAGTCTACGTGGATTTTTCCTTGGGTATTGTCTTAATCAATCGAGTTTTCCCAAAAGTTTTTTTCCAATTTTCTCTCTGTGCACTCTTAGTTTAGTTAATTAGTTTAGATAAATAAATTCGTTAATTTTTAGGCTACATAATAAAAAGAAAGTAATTACTAGTACTCTTGATTCCTTTGGGTTCGACAATCCGGTCTTGCTAAAGCTATATTATTGTTCGATAGGTACACTTGCCTTCATCGTGATAATAGTTAGTTTCAAGAACAATTAAGTATAAATATTAAAAACCTATCACGAATATCACGTATCATTAACCCATAACCCATTATTGTTGAAATCCCTTAATTTGATCCCTATTTTTGTCTAGATTTGATTTGAATTAATTGCTTAGCTATGTTTTATTCTTCGTTGCAATAATTAAGTTCTATGTTTTTTGACTTGTTCTTAAAAAAAACAATACTTACATACATATTAGTAGTAATTCGTCGTTTTTGAGCTTGAGTGTTAATTCCATATTTTGAAAAGAAGCTCACTTGTATTCAACTGATAATTAGTTATTTTTCTAGTTAGGTGATTTTATCAATTCAATCTCGATTCTAACCTTTTCTTTCAGCTTGTGACCACACCCCCCAACCAAAGTCACGTTACAACCTTCTAAAGACCTTTTTGATTGATGTATCATCTCAATATATAGTGGTAGAGATTTGATTTTCATGCAAGCCTATGGTAAAAACTTTTCATAATGACTAATGAGTGCTTTATTTGATGTCCTTAAACACCTCAAGTGATTTGAGTGAATCTTTAGTGAGGATGTTAAACTCTGTGATATTTTGATCAAAGGTGATTACTTAGATGAGGGGGGACACCTATGTTTTCGTGATAAAATGCTCAACATGGAATGTTTGAAACTTTGATGTACTTTTAGTTGAATTTTCAATGTATGAATACTTATGGATTATTTTGAGATATTATTGATAGGTGTTATAAATCGAGAAGAATTTATTTTGATTGTGAGTTAAGGACAAGCAAACGCTTAAGTGTGGGGGTATTTGATAAACCGTAATTTATACATATTTTTATCTCATGCTTAGCACATTTATGGCTAGTTTCTCCTTAGATTTGGTGCATTCGATGCTCCTAATTCTTTAATTTCATGTTTTATACTTAGGTGAGCATAGGAGAATAAAAAGAGCGAGAAACGAGCCGAAAGAGGAGAAAATGGACCCACATGGGAAATCAACAAGGCCTGAACTTCCTCACACGGGTAAGCCACACGGCCGTGTCCATTTGGTAGGATTGAAGCACGAATTACACGAGTAGACTACACGCCCGTGCCTATTTAACAGCCTTGACCACGGGCTAGAGCAATCACACACGGGCGTGTCCCTGTAGAGCCCAAGTATAGTCCTATTCAGAAAAGGTCACTTTTGAGGGCTCTTAGGCATTCTAAAGCCTATTTAAACACCTGAAGAGGCACTTAGAACACATACACAGAGTAGGAAGCAAGGAATTACTCAAAGAAAGCCGATTGATCCATCTCAGAAGTCGGATTATTCATCAAGACTGAAGATCTCCGCTTCAATTTCCATTCAGGAGTTTTGGGTTTTCTTTATGTTTTGTATTTATTATTCTTCTGAGATGTTTTCTTTTATAATTATGACCTAAACCCACTAAATACCTAAGGGGAATGAAACCTAAGACGGATCTTGTTATTATTATCTGAATTATATGATAAATATTTGAGTTGTTCTTAATTATGTGTTCTTAATTCTTGTCTTAATATTCCTGGATATTGATTCAAGTTAATGCGGTTATTCAGAGGAGTAAAAGTCTCTGTTTAAGAGCAAATTTTTCATAATTAAGAGGAGTTGATTGATAAAACATAATTTATACATATTTTTACCCCATGTTTAACGCATTTTATGGATAATTTTCCATTAGAATTGGTGAATTCGATGCTCCTAATGCTTTAATTTCATGTTTTATACTTAGGAGAGCATAGGAGAGCGAAAGGAATGAGAAACGGGCCAAAAACAGAGAAAATGGGCCAAAGTACGAACTTAACACGGCCTGGACTTCCTCACACGGGCAGACCACACGGCCATGTCAATCTGGTAGAATCGAAGCACGACTCACACAGGTATAGCACACACCCGTACCATTCTAACAGGCTTGAACACAGCCTAAAATAAACGCACACGGGCGCGTCACACGGGCGTGTCACACAAGCGTGTCCCTGCCGAGCCCAAGTTAAGTCCAATTCAGAAATAGCCACTTTTGAGGGCTAATAGGCATTCCAAAGCCTATAAATACACGCTAGAAGAGGAGAAAAGAGGACACAGTGAATAGGGAGTAAGGAATTACTCCAAGGAAGCTGATTGATTCATCTCAGAAGCCAGATTCATCATCAAGACTGAAGATCTCTTCTCAATTCCCCTTCAGGAGTTTTGGGTTTTCTTTATGTTTTGTATTCTTTATTTTTCTGAGATGTTCTATTATTTAGTTATGAAATAAATCCCCTAAATACCTAAGGGGAATGAAACCTAAGACGAATCTTGTTATTATTTTCTGAATCGTATGATAAATATTTAACTTGTTCTTAATTATGTGTTCTTAATTCTTGTTTTGATATCCCAGGATACTGGTTCAAGATAAGCTCTTATTCAGAGGTGGAATAGACCCTGTCTAAGAGTACATTTATCATAATTCAGGGTGACAAGATTTTTCCAGATTAGGGTGAATCCTAATAAGGGGATCGATAGATCGAGTTAATGCAACCCTAGTGTGTTAATTAAAGAAAAGTCTCGGTTATTCAATCTAGGGATTAGACGTTATTAGTCTTGAATAAGGATAATAACATAACTTAGGGATCTCTACGGAACAAGTTGAATGAATAAATCGTCGATTCATAGCCAGAATAACAAGTAAAGTCTAAGTGGATTTTTCCTTAGGTATTGTCTTCATTCAATCGATTTTCCCAAAAGCAATTCCCCAATTCTATTCTCTGTGAGTTCTTAGTTTAGATAATTAGTCAGTTAAAAACAAAACCTCATTATTCTTAGGCTAGATAATAAAAAGACAGTCATTACTAGTACTTTTAGTTCTTTTGGGTTCGACAATCTGGTCTTGCTAAAACTATACTACTGTTCAATAGGTACACTTGCCTATATCACGATAATAGTTAGTTTTAAGAACGATTAATTATAAATATTTAAAACCCATCACGAAATATCGCGATCAAGTTTTTGGCGCCGTTGCTGGCGGACTAAGATATTAGGAACGCTTAATTTTTTATTACTT
Organism: Gossypium arboreum; assembly: GCF_025698485.1. Taxonomy (NCBI): domain Eukaryota; kingdom Viridiplantae; phylum Streptophyta; class Magnoliopsida; order Malvales; family Malvaceae; genus Gossypium; species Gossypium arboreum. Next base: position 11,951,646 of record NC_069077.1, read on the forward strand.
TAGCCATTTATTTTCCTTGCAATTTTATTTTATTTTATTATTATTATTATTTATTAACCTACTCTTTCTTTCTCTTGGCTGGTTTACATAGTTTATGACTAGAAGAAACCCGTTAGGGCCACTACTTTTTTACGAAGGATCTATAACAGCCCGATTTAGGGCCTAGTCAGAACAGGGGTCTCGGGACCACAAATTTGAAGTTAGAAAAAATTTATTTTATTATTTTTATGTGGTTATAGTATGATTTTATTAGTGCATGAAAAATTTGGTGAGCTAATTTTAATGTTTTCTAGCCCAATTTCGAAAATGGACTAAATCGCATAAAAGGCAAAAGTTACTGTAACAGCCCAATTTTAACCCTATTTGGAACGGTGGTTTCGGGACCCCGAATCTGAGTCAAAATAATATTTAAATATTATTTTCTATGATTAAAATGTGTGAAGTTGCTTTTGTGAAAGTATCGTTTAAAAATTTTTGATGTTTGGAGGTCGATTGATGAAAAAGGGTTTAATCGCGTAAAATAAAAATTTAAGGGTTAATGTATAAGGGCCAAATTATGAATGTTTTTATACTATGGAATATTAAGGTTGCAATTTAGCCATAATTAGGAACTAGTGGCCGGCCAAAATGCATGAAATAGTAACTTGAATTGTTTATTATATATTATGACATTATGATATATTTTAATATATATTAATATATTATATTTGATAAAAGATGAAAGTGTTCATCTTTTTATGCTCATTTGGCCGAAACTAAGAGAAAAAAAAAGAAAGTCTAAGCTTTGGTATTTTCGGTCCTTGCAAATTCAATTAGGTAAGTGATTTGAGTTCGGTTTTTTTTAATTTTTACGTTTTTGAGATCGTTGCTATGAATATTATAAAGCCCATGCTTGAAATTTTGAAATTGATTATGTATTCATGAAGTGTCATTGTTAATAGTTTGATGAAATTTATGTTTGATGTTAAAAATAAGATAAATGTGTTAGATTAACATTTTGGTATTGAATATTTTTTGGTAATTTTGAGCATTTAGGGTTAAATTTTGAAAATATTAAATTGAAGGATTAGATTGTGAAATTAGTGAAATGGGAGGACTTATATAAGCCTAGTGAACATTCGGCCTTAGCATTGTACATGCAAATTCTTTATATTTTGTATTTTGTAAAATTGGATTAAATTGTAAAAGTGCATAATGTTAAGGGTGATTTGGTAAATTGCTCAATTATGTGTATTTGGATTTAAATGAATAAAGTTTTATTTGAATGAGCTTAATTTGGAACTTTTAGATCAAGAACCAAAAGATCGGACGTGGATCGGGAAAATCAAAAATCGTTGAGTAGTCAAACTCAACTGTCCGTCGATATCCGAGGTAAGTTATTAAGCAAATTTTTGTGTTGTTGATATAAATTTAAATCAAATTAAGTAGAAGAGCTGAATTGAATTACATGAAAGATTGATGTTGCGAATTTAAAAGAAATTGATGAACTTAAATTGGCGTGTATTGAGTAATAGAATTTAGGCACTAAGTGTGCGAGTGTAAACGATTACGGATGTGAATCTTGCACTAAGTGTGCAAATGTGGTTATTGAGCACTAAGTGTGCGAGTTTAAATATTAAGCACTAAGTGTGCAAATTGTATATATATTTTCCGAGTAAACATTGGCGCTAGGTGTGAGATTTATTTGAGTAGTTCAGAAATGGTTGAATGAATTAAAGCTTCAAATTTCTTGATGAATAACTATGATGTATAGCTCAAGTTTGTGTAAGTGAGCATCGATTCTATGTGATGAGTATTATAAATTGAAAGTATGCATAAAGATAGATTGGATTTAATGGCTTTGTGATCGAATATATTAATGTTATTCGATGATGAATGTTAAATGCATTGATTTTTTTTTTGTGTTTGTGAGTAATGTAGTATATTATGGTTGAGCAAATGCATATTGGGCATATGATTAATAAATTATTTTGAATGTGGTAAGATATTGATTAATTGATCTAGTAGCATGACTTAGTTAGATAATACTAGCCTATTAAATTTAATTTGGAGTTGTTGAAGCTTATAACTTACTAAGCTATGGTAGCTTACTTTGGATGTGTTTTTCTTGTCTCTATTTTATAGATTTTGGAAATCGTTCCGTGCTCGAGGATCGTTAGTAAAGTCATCCACACTATCTTCAATATTTTGGTACTTTTAAAAGTTGGTTCGGTACTTATGACATGTATAAGCTAATAACTCTTTTGGAGATGTTTAAATTTCATATATGTTTAATGGTTAAGTCATGCGAAAATAACTTAATTTACATGTTAAAGTTTGGTTATATTTGGTTGTGGTTTGAGTTTGCCTTTATTTGTGATGTATAAATTATGTGCATTTGTTTATAGTAATGATCAATATGGTATGTATATGTTGTGGTAAGTGAGTTGTTTTATATGTTATTGGTTTATAATCGAAAATTTTACTTATAATTTGGTCAATTGTGGGTTGGATATTGATATTCGGTGTTAATGGCAAGCATGAATATGTTTTAAGCTTAGTGATTGGTATTTATATTTGGATTATTACCTACATGATTTTGCTATGTATATTGAATATATATATATATGGTTTTATATAGATGTTCAAAATGATTGAAATGGACATGGTTATTTTACTTAAACATTGATGACAAATGATGCACATTTGGTCTTGTTATAATCTTATTTCATGCGCATAAATTTTTGTTAAGTACTTATATATATACCTTATTTTGTTGAGTAAATATCAAGCATTGATGGCATTTGGTTTAACCTATTATTATTTTTTTTTTTTGAATTCGTAAAATGGTGAATTGACCTTGTTAGTAAGTATAAACAAATGAGTTGTTAAGTTTATATTTAAATTTGGCTTGGCAACATATTATTATACAGTTATAATTTACTATATGAATGTTCAAAGGTTGTTGTGATCGTTAGGTAATACCTCATAACCCCTCTAGCGGCAGAATCGGGTTAGGGGGTGTTACAGTTACATTTTAGTACCCAAATGAGTTATATAGCTAAAAAACTTAAATTGAGGGCTTTTAAAGGGAAATTACACCCTTTTTATTAGTGTTGGCTGGCCATGTGATGGGTTTTAAGCAAATAGTCAAAGGGTTAGGTGGATGATGTCATGATTTAGTGATAAAATAATGCCTAAAAGCGTAGATATCATTTCTTTCTTCTCCATCTCTCTTCTCCACCGAAAATATCAGCAAAAATGGAGTTCTTAAGGCTGAAAATTTTCAGCAAGTAAAAGCCCTCACAAGTAAGTGATTCCCACACCTTTTGTTGATGATTTTTGCATTTTTGAGACCCTCGAAGCATGAGTTTTCAAATAAGGGTGATATCTTGCAAAATGGACAAGAGTTTAGAGTGTTTCCATGAAAGGATTTGTAATGTCTATTGATTTTTTATGGAGGAATATGAGTCCTAGTTGTGTTATAAACAACTTTTGTAAAAGGTGTTAGCATGAAAACACCTAAAGGGGCTATTTTACATAAGTTGTAAAATAGTTAATAAGTATGTAGAATAGTGATAATTTGAAGTTGCTATAATAGTAAAAATAGTTCAGTTAGGCCTAAGATACAATGAAATTTGATGAAAATCGATTTTCGGGCATAGGGGCAAAATGGTCATTTTACCAAAGATGTAAATTTATGATTGCTTAATCCTAATTAGTGACTAAACAAGTGCATATTGTCATTATAGATTAAGAATTACCAAATTTGAACCTAGATCGGGGGAAGGCCAAGTAAACTGACTAAACTGAATAGTCAAGTACTTTTTGTGAACCGAGGTAAGTTGTATGTAAATGATACAACTACACTGTTAATACTTATATTCATATCACCATTGAATTGATATTGTATGAGTTGTCAAGTTATGAATTGAGAATGCCTAGTAATATTTGAGATAATAGAAATATCCCGTTGAAACATTAGGATATGAACTGGATATTCATACCAAGACATTTGGGCGATTTGTGCGCCAATGTAAAACATGTCTGGGACAAGCATCGGCCACATTATGATAGCTAGTGTAAAACCATGTCTGGGACATGGCATCGGATCCAGACGAGGGCTAGTGTAAGACATGTTTGGGACATGCAACAGCCATACTATGATAGCCAGTGTAAGACCATGTCTGGGACATGGCATCGGCACAGAGATGAGTGACAGTGTAAGATATGTCTGGGACATGCATCAGCCTCGACAGAGATAGCCAGTGTAAAACATGTCTGGGACACGCATCGACTAAGAGATGTGCTAGTGTAAGACATGTCTGGGACATGCATCAGCACATGTATATGAGAGCCAGTGTAAGACCATGTCTGGGACATGGCATCGGCAATATATCCCATGTTGAAGGTTCATAGAATATCCAGTAGTATTCCAAACGTTTCAATGATGAAAGTTATAGATCAATTTTGATAAAGAAAGAATAATCATGTTGTGAGTGGTACAGGTACCTATATGGTAAGCATGAGTAACGAGCTTAATTTAGAGAATGTGACTTGAGTAGATGATAATGAGTAAGTTAAATTATGTTTACCTTTGAACTATACTAATGGTGAGATTGTTGTTGTATATTTATTTATATGCAACTTACTAAGCTCTACGCTTACCCTCTTTCCTTTCCCTCTTCTTTCAGTGTTATCAAACTAACTTAAGGATCCCTTAAAGTCAGAGATATCAATCACACTATCGACCGCAATACCCAGTATAGTTGGATTTATATTTTTTATGGTGGCATGTATTGGGCTAGACTAGGATGTTGTATTAAGAGAATGGTTCATGTATTTTGGCTTAAGTCAAAGGCCCTTCATTTTGTAATCAAGCCTAGAATAATGGCTATCATTCATTTTGATGAATGCATATAATGTTCTTTCTATGAATGAATTAGTGCCCATTGTGATGAGATTTATATATTGAAATGATCCTGTGTAGGTTGTGCAAAATGGGTGACAAAAGGGCTTGGGAAATAGCCTAGTTTGTCCACACGAGTAAGATACACGGGCATGTGTTTAAGCCGTGTGTGACACACGGCTCACACCCATGGGCGTGTGTTATGGCCATGCGTCCCTTGCACTTAAATTTTTAAAGTCATTTTAGCACATGGGTAGGCCACGCGGGCGTGTACTCAGGCTGTGTCATAAAGTCAGTATGTATGTTTGTAGCACACAGACAAGAGACACGGCCGTGTGTATCGGCCGTGTGAAGGACACGATTATAGGGCACGGGTGTGTTCGAGGGCCATGTGGTTTTGGTAGAATGCTTATGATTTCAAACACGGGCATGTCCCTGGCACATGGTCGTGTGTTCTATACCCACACGGGCGTGTGGAGTCTTGATGCATAAAAATTTTCTAAGTTTTCATGAGGTCTTGGTTGGGTTGCAAACAACCCTGGATTTATGATTGGGCCTCGTAAGCCCATATACGAGATAGTTGCTTGTGAAAGGAGAAGTTTTTAAATTGTTTGAAATTTCACGGCCCAGTTTTATACAGTTGGTTTGAGTTTAAGTCAGGTAGCACCACGAACCCTATCCTAGCGCCGGATAAGGGTGAGGCGTGTTACAAAACCGATCGCATAGTTCGTAGAAACCAAAGAGAAATAAGGTGAAGCTTAAGATACACAGAGAACGAGTAAGAAGACGATACTCAACCCCCAACCGAAGGGATGGCTGAAAACCAAGGCGATCAGCTACCTTCTGCAATTGCGGTTAATCAAAATCCTACTCCACGCACTATGTATGATTATGCTAAACCTTATTTATCAGGAACTGAATCTAGCATAGTTAGACCTACTGTAGCTGAAAATACTTTTGAATTAAAACCTAACACTATTCAGATGATACAGCAATTTGTTCAATTTGATGGTTTGCAAGATGAAGATCCCAACGCTCATTTAGCAAACTTTTTGGAATTTTGTGATACATTTAAAATCAATGGCATTTCTGATGATGCCATTCGTCTTCGGTTATTTCCCTTTTCATTGAGGAACAAAGCTAAATAGTGGTTGAACTCGTTACCACGAGGATCAATTACTACTTGGGAATAAATGACCGAAAAATTTTTACTAAAATATTTTCCGCCGGCTAAAACGACTAAATTACATAATGATATCACTTCTTTTGTGTAGATGGATTTAGAAACACTCTACGATGCATGGGAGAGATAGAAAGACCTTCTGAGAAGGTTCCCTCACCATGGGTTACCGCTTTGGCTCCAAGTACAAATATTTCACAATGGTCTGAATCCTTTGACTCGGCAAATGGTAGACGCAGCTGCTGGCATAGGACAAACTTGTTACTATTAGGTAAATTTGGTAATTGTCTTATGTATATATACACTTTGCATATGTCTAATTTTCATTATATTATTATCTACTTAAATGTTTAGTTAAAGGTAAGTTTATGGGGATTTAGATAGAGCACCACTAAGAACAATGGTATGCTTAGCATGTTAAACTATTTTCCACTCAGAGGTCGAAAATTAGATTCGAGAATACCATAGTGGAGCTTTGCATTGACTCGAGTCACATTCATATTAGTCTATATCCATATCTTGAGTTATTATGACTGTGTATGTATATTTGATGATAATTTGGCATGTATTTAGGACTCGGACGTGGTGACTAGTGTTTATAAGTGTTACGCCTGTGTATTTCCTTATGGCAATGAATGAATTATGAATTATGTTTTAAGTTAGTAAATACCTTGAATTGTTTAGGGATGTCATTAAATGGTATTATGCATGTTTAAATCATTTTGAGACAAACTTTGTGTTGGAAAAAAATAGATTCTTGGAAGCTTTGAGGCATTTTTTCGATTAGTAAAGGTGGATAGTTGAATCATAAAATTGTAATTTTATGTTCTATCCCATGAAAAATTTACAATGGTATATCATATACTCAAAATGGTTTAGTGATGAATAAGAAATTGATGCTCAAAGTAAGTTGTGAATTATGTTGAGGAAAATGGAAAGCTTAGTCCCACATTGGTTAGATATCAAGTGTGAAATATGTTTATATATGTGAATCAACTTGATGGAATGCTTTCCGTCGCGCGTAGGGGGTGCAAATCCAAACTAGCCAGGGTTGGGGGCACACTCGCACAACGTGGGCGACATGAAATGTTTGGACCAATCGGACCTTCTAGGCTTGCAGATATTTTAGCCCAATACATAATCTTATTTTTTTCCTAAGTAGAGCTTATCTGTTTGAAATTAAATGGCTCTTTTAATTCAAAAGTTAATTTGGGTTTAATGGCTCCTTAATTCATGGACACATTATTGGCTCCATTTGTAAAAAAATTTCTAAAATTTTTTCATTTGAATATTATTTAAAACCAAATAATTTGTAAGAAAAGATATACATTGAACTTTCTAAAATTTCGAGAGATATTTTCCCTACATACTTTTCAAACTGTTTTCGGTGATAGATGAAGGCAAGGCTACTATTCGTTGATCACTGCAGCTATGCTACTGCTGTGCTCATCTTATTGTTGTATCCTGGGAGACAGTCAACCAACGTACCTCCAGCACGAAATGAACGGGTGAATCTATCTTAAGGAAACTGTGAAAACAGTCCTCAACTACCAGTCCGTTTTTCCTACCTACCTATAAGTATAGTATTTTAATTCAGTCTTTATTTCTAAATTTTATGATTATATATATATGTATATATGTATATTTAAATTGTTCTCATTCGATCTTGTGATTTAAATAAATATTTACATTACTGTTTATTTTACAAACGTGTGTGCAACAATCTTAAGATAGATTTTCTTTAATACTTTCTAATTCGAGACGAATAAGACACCGAGGAGAAATTGTTTTCTGTTTTCTCTAGAACTAAAGGAGCAGCCGAATCTGTCTTAAGGAAACTATGAAAACAGTCCTCAACTACTAGTCCGTTTTTCCTACCTATCAATGAGTATAGTATATTAATTCAATCTTTATTTTTAAATTTTCTGATTATATATATATGGATATTTATATTGTTCTCATTCGATCTTGTGATTTAAATAAATATTTACATTATTGTTTATTTTACTAACGGGTGTGATTACTAATATATATATATATATATACATAGTTTTTTTAATTAAGAACAAGTTAAATATTCATAGACTAACTTATTACAAACAAGACATAGCTAAGCAATTTCTTCAACTCAAATCTCGACAAAAATAGGGATTAAATTAATTTAGGGGATTTCAACAATAATGCGTTAAAGGTTAATATTAAGGGTAATACAAGAAATGGCTTGTTAGGCTCAAGGGGGTTTACTAGGGGTTAATCATGGAGGTAGGCTTTTCATGGCATGAGTGGGTTAATCCTAAGTGCCTTAATCATTTTGATATATCAAATCAAATGGTGTGGTCTCGTCATGCATAATCAAGCAAGTTCTAGAATAACAGTTCAATACTGACGCACTCAAAGCAATAATAAAAGTGACAATGAAAGAATTAATAGATGCTCAAAAGGCTCAACAATCTCACAAAAAATTATGGCTTTTTGATGTTTAGACTCGTGAATTCCAACTCAAAGTAATACCTAGACTTGGGGAAACAACCTATAATTTTAAATTCTTAAAAATCAACTTATCATGCTTGATTCTCTAATGTCTTAAAGTTTAAATAATCAATGCATAAATCCCTATGTTTTAATTCAAGATATACCAATCAAAATCATAAATTAATTAAAATTTATCCTAAGTATGATATGAGAGCTTTTCAAGAGAACAAGGTGATTATTCAGGGATTTTTCTGATAATGAAATAAATACCTCCCCCCACACTTAAGATGTACATTACCCTCAATGTACAAAGATAGGTATTATAAAATAAAAATAAGATAGAGAGAGAAGTGAAACTTCCTGTATGATGAATTCCTCGAACTATAGTTTTGGACAGTAATCGGTTCGAGAGTGGAGGAGGATACTCTGGAGGTCGTAGAGGTTCATTAGTGTAGCACCCCAAACCCGGCCCAGACGTTATGACCGGATCCGACATGCCATATCGAAGCGTTTAAAACGTTTTATATTGTTGATCCAGAAAAACTTACTTAGTGTTTTAAAAGATAATTTCATTATAGGTTAAAGTGAATGGAAGCTGTGCACCAGGTAGGAAACCGGAAAAGAGGTGGTGAGTCCATCGGACTGCTTAAGTACCAAGCTCCCTTCGGATCCAATCCTAGACATGCATACCACCATTGCCACACCTTAAAGTCATGGATATTTCTAGGAAACCAATTTGATTAAGTCATTTTTAGAAAAATTGATTAATTTCGGAAAATACTTTCATTGCGGAAGCTTTGCTTGTTGTCGTGTTATTTTGAAATCAATTGTTGTTTTTGAAAACACACCCTAAAGCTATCCAATTTCAACAGTTAAAATAAGTAATACCTATCTTAGTAATACATATTAAAACCATAAAAAATAATTAAGCGGCCTTATTAAATTTAAAAACCCAAAACTTCAAACGTAAATAAAAGGATGTCCAGTTCACCAGAAGAAAATCAAACTTTCAGAACGGGTGGCCACTTCGAATTCCCTCACAGCTCCAAGCCCACTATGGTTGGGGATTACCTGCGTGGATGAAAATAAAAGGGGTGAGTTTGGGGAAACTCAGTGTGTAAATTAACCTAACCATAGCCTATATTAGCTCAAACCACAGAAATAGAATAAGTTGGCCTTAGCCCAGAATAGAATTTAGAATAAAGCCCATAGGCCCATAACAGAACAGAACAGGTATTACATGTTTATGTAGAAACCCAACCATATCCAACCGTATACACCCCCGTACCAACCTTACACCGTGTAGGGAGACAACTCGATCCACCCAACCGCTACACACCACAGAAATCGCAGCGAGGCTGCCAGATATTGTGACGGAGTCACCAGATACAGATATTGTGGCAGAGCCACCAGATCAGATAATTGTGGCATAGCCACCAAGACGCTTCCTCCATAGTATAACCCAAGTCCCCATGCAACAAATATATAATCATGGCATACATCATACAGAATCAGATCGTTATGCTTTTCAGTCAAAAGTAACCCTAGGGGTATAATGATAATTTTGCATACATAGGGGTATTCAAGTAATTTAACTATTCTTAAGGTTTTCATACATAACATAGCCATTTATGTACGATCAGAAACACTTACCGCGTTTTCTTACCAATTTGGGCCCGTTGGCCCATTATCCCGTTTTTGGCCCATTAAGCCCAAAAATATCGAAATGCACAGAATCGCGCACTCTGCAGTCTTATCACTTTAATTTATCATATACATCAAACTATTAATCTCATGAGCATTCACACACTCGTAAGATCTCAAAATAACGGCTTTTCGGCATTTCGGCATTTCGACTTTTCGGCTTGTGCCGATCTAGTCTATAAGAGGGTGTTAGTTACACACCTGTTTGCGACGATATGGTGACGAGATCCACACACGAACTGCCTACAATTGGATTACTAACACGTTAATCTAACTATTCAAATACGAACTATGTATTAACCCCTTACAATATTCGGCCAATCACACCTACAGATCAGAGTAAGCTTATAAGAAATCAATAAGCAACTCATTAACAAATTTGTCAATGTTTACCACATAATCATAATTTCACTGCAAGCTATCTTCCTAAGCAACAATCACTAAATCATTTATAACTGGAGCTACGAAACTCCAAATCAAGTGACGTTAATTTTCCCTGAAAATAGACTCATATATCTTCTATCCATAAAATTTTTAGAATTTTTGGTTTAGCCAATCAATACCAGATTTTTCTCAAAGTTTCCCATGTTTCACTATTTGACTAATCTAACCACTCTTCATTACGAATCAAATTTCTCATTGTACAGAATTCAAAATATGTTCTTGTTTATTTCATTTGAAACTAGACTCAATAAGATTTAATTACATAATTTATTCAGCTTCTAATTCATCTCCCACAATTTATGGTGATTTTCCAAAGTCACGTTACTGCTGCTGTCCCAAGCAGATTTATTACCAAATCACTCTTTCACACATACCTTGCATGTATGTTATTTAAACATGTATATCACCAATCAATCATCACATATCTATGATTTTACTTAAGTATAATCTCCATTTCATCATTTTAAAGCACAACATGTTAGCCGATTTTTCCTTTAGCATCTAAGGCACATGCATGCTCATTTGTTTGGCTCAACTTCACCTATCTTCCATTTTTCATCAAAAGAACATGAAACAACAACCATTTCCTTCATTTTAATTCATGACTAAATGCTCACAACACAACTAAAACCAAAATATGCTTTAAGAGTTAAGGTAGAATCAAGAAGAACTCATGAACATCAAGATAGAAGCAAACTACCATGAACTTACCTTCAATTTTCTTCCCCAAGTGACCGAACATTCAAGAGCTTTCTCCTCTCCTTTCTCTTCTCTAACTTTCGGCTATGATGAACAAAGATGGACAAAACTTTGTTCTTTTCACCCCTTTTTCTTTTAATAAAATTTCATATTTCATCCATTTAATTCTTTAATACAAAAGACATGAAATGCCCATCATGGAACATTTACCTAAACCATTATCATGGAACATTTACCTAACCCATTATCATGGAATATTTACCTAATCCATTATCAATTTGTACCATGAATTATGGATATCAAGTGCTCATATTGTCTACAACAACATGATGGCTAGCCATTTCATGTAAAATGGGAGGTTTGTCATGCAAATCCTCCTATTTTGCACTCCTATTTATTTGGCTAGTTCAATTTAGCCTATAGCATTTTCAAACATTTTCACATAGGTCCTATTCATAATTTCACCCCCTTTTTTCTTATGGAACAAAAATTAACTAAAATTGCCGGGTTCTATCTTAAGCTTGGGCCTTCTAGAGGCCCACTAACATAATTAAACCTATGCCAACATTCACAGAATTCCTGAAAATTGGGTCGTTACAATTAGTCCATAAGTCCTGTGCCAATAGAATATTATACCTAGTGGTAGCTATGGTCGTGGTCGAGTAGGACATGACAGTCGTGGAGAACCTTTCCCGGTGGAGTTTTGGTTCCTATGTGATGATGAGCTTTAAGAGCTCTATATAACTGTGATAAAATCAGGAACTTTTTAGGGGATATTAGGAAGAATAATTACTCGAAAAAAATAATCGAATTTAATAATTAAAAATAAAAATTTCTAAAATCTAATAAAATAAAAAGTAGTTTCAATAAAAATAAAAAACATAAAATAAATAAATATTTTTAAACATCTTCATCACTGGATGGTTCGCGAGGTGGGACTAGCGATGAGATGTGGAGGTGTTGACAAATCTGTTGAAGAGTAGCATCAATGTTGTCAAATCGTTGAAAACACTGCTGCTCGAGTCGGGTGAGGCGCCCAGTGATGTCAGCATATGAAGCCGCCGTATGAACTGGACGAGAGGGTGGTGGTGGCTGAGTTGGTGGGTCCTCGTGCTGTGGTGGGACATCATCAGGAATGTCCTCGTAGGCCTTCTCCTCGGTAGATTGGGTGAGACGATACTGGGAAGGGTAGGTTCCTCGGTGACTCTCGATCATCCTTATGCTAAGCATGCTCGAGATGCCTTGTGGAGACATCTGACCGATGAGGGTGAGGGATAATTCTTGGGTTGCGGTGTCGAGGAGCTCGAAGTGTCGAGCCAACCTAGTCACGTAAGGGCCAATGGAGATGACCCTTTTCCGATGCCGCTCTGTCTGGTGCTAAATCGCAAGGGCAATGAAGACGTCGTGGGTGTTGACGACGCCAGTGCTCTCTCACCTCCTTGTAATCATGTGAGCTAAAATAGCGTTTAAGTACCTCAGGGATGGTGGGAGCGGCTAGGATTGTACGAGGCAGTGTTAAGGGCCAAAGTGTGCTAGCACTTCGAGGGAGAGAAATGTATGTGGCGACTAAGAGCATGTAGTTCATTCTCCTCCCTGAACTCCTCCGTATATAAGCCTAGTGCCGCACCAAACTCTGGGACGCTTAGCTGGCAAATTAATCTGCCTAGGCGAAATTGAACCATGCCGGGATCATCGTACCTTGTCATTACGGTCTGAAGATGAGTAGAGTTCCATTGTGAGCTCGAGGTATGTCAGCTCGATAATCCCGAAGAATAGCTCCCAAGGGTCTGTGGTTAGGAGAGCCCGAATCACGTCAGCCATCTGAACTTGTTCTATGGCAGCCCAGTCGATACAGCGGCCCGTAATTAAGGGTTGGGCCCAAAGTATTTGGAACAGTTCTTCCTGAGGCCCTCGATGGAACTACAGGAGAGGGTGACGAATTTTCGCGGTTGGACCCACGGAAGATGACGCTCCCTTCCTTTTCTTCGAGGCTGGTACGTCGGTTTTCTTTCCTTTTAAAAACGACATGGTACCTGCCATTAGAATCATCAAGTCATCTTGATGAGTGGTCAAAGTAGAAGAAATACAATTTTCAATTAAAAAGCCAAATTTTAGCCACAACCAAACATAACTAATATAATAATTTCGTGACTTTATCATTGTATGTAGTAATGGCATGTGTAAGACAAAAGAATGAAGCTTTCCTAACAATATGAAATGTATGATAAATAATTGAAAAATGTAAATTACATGAGAGACATTGGCATGGAAATGTCATGAGGATGGGCATGGTAAAGTCATGGGTATGAAGTTTCCCTAATCACTTGATTTTAACATGCATTGTATAATACTAACATAAGAATGCAAACTAAAGGATAAAATAATGAGCAAAATGAAAACTAGTTCAAAAGCAATGAAGATTATGGTAATAATAAGCATTAGTAATGACTAAAATAGAAGTGAAGGGAGTAAACAAACGCTAAGGGAGAGAGATTGAGCGTAAAAAACAAAGTTGAAGGCGGCGCACGGGCATGGCAGGGGGGCCGTGTGGAGTTGTAGCGGGTAGGGGGTTTTTGAATGGAAAAAAAAGTGAATATTGCAAGATGTTTATAGATTTTGAGGCACACGGCCATGTCACACGCCCGTGTCCCCCAATTTTAGCCTGTGTGATTTGCGAATTTCAAATTTGGGTGCGTCTGACATTTAGTACACGCCCGTGTTCCTTGGGCATGTGGGTTCACACGGCCGTGTCGCACGACCGTGTCTAGCTTCGTTCGTTTCTCCCACGCCCGTGTGTGCAAGCCCCACGCCCGTGTTAATTTAACAGGTTCGACCACGGGTGTTAGACACGGGCGTGTCTCACGCCCGTGCTAGTTTTTCTGTTTCAGCCACGAGTATTCCACACAGGCATATCGCACGCCCGTGTTGTTTTGGTAGGTTTGACCATGGCCATATCGCACGGTCGTGGCGTTTAATCGTAGCCCATGTTGGGGAAATCTTTTGCCCTGTTTTCACACGGCCTTACGCATGCCCGTGTGCTTGGCCGTGTCTCTATGGAAACACTTGTGTTCAAGATTTCTATTAGTAAGTAATACCAAAATTTAAAGAAATTAATATTGTTAGTGCTCGAGTTACCTCCCGAAAAGCACTTATTTATAGTCTAAGCTCGACTTACCTCTTCAGTGAATGGTCATGGTGGTTTGAGGAGTTTATTCTCCTCATTCCTGCTATCAATCTAATCAACATAAGGTTTTAAGCGGGTGTTGTTTACCTTAAAAGTGCCGAACTTGGGATGACTCACCTCTACCGTACCGAATGGAAAAATACTGAGTACCGTTAGAGTGATTTCCTTATTCGGTGTGGTAGTGACAATGTGGGGATCTACGGCATCTAATAAGATTTTATCACCAACCTTAAGTTGATTTGGAGATAAAATTCTATATATTTGAAAGACTTATAGGTTATTAGGTTTTACTAAGTATTAAAAGCACTAATATATTATTTGAAGGATATATTTTGTGAATGCATTTGAGAGTAAAAAAAGTTGTGTTTAAAATCTAAGTTCTCAAATGAGAACTTAAAGGTGAGTGGTCTAGGCCTTTAGATACAAAAATGGGGTTGTTATACTATGTGTAACATCCCAAAATTTTTAGTGTCGTAATTCATATCATATTGGTGAACGAGTAAATAAAATTTCTAGTACAAGTGTTGGTTAAATTGGAATTATTCATTAATTAAATATAACATTGGGAATGTAACACCCCGTACCCGAGACCGTTGCCGGAGTCGAACACGAGGTGCTAACAGACTTAATTCATTTATTTGCACAGTCCATTTTAAAAATTTCCAGACAAGCTGGCTAACTGCGTCACTGTCACCTTAAAAATCATATCTCAAGTTCCAAAACTCGAAAACCAGTTCCGTAAATTTTTCCTGAAACTAGACTTATATTTCCATCTAAAAATTTTTTTCTAGAAGTTTTTGTCAAGCCAATTAGTACAGTTTATTAGTTAAAGTCTCCCCTGTTTCAGGGTTCGACTACTCTGACCTTCATGCATTACGACTTAGATATCTCCCTGTACAGGGCCTCAATACTTATGCCGATTGTTTCTAAAGAAACTAGACTCGAAAAGGAATCTGTACATATAGTGCATGACTTATAATTATCTCTGGTTAATTTATAGTGAATTTCCAAAGTCGGAATAGGGGATCCAGAAATCGCTCTGGCCCTGTTTCACGAAAACTTAAACATCTCATAAAATACGGCTCATATGATCGTTTCGTTACTTTCATATGAAAATAGATTCATCAAGGTTCGATTACATAATTTATTCACTAGTTAATTCCATTCCTACTATTTTTAGCGATTTTTCAAATCCACATCACTGCTGCTGTCAGCATCTATTTTTAAGGTAAACTTTACCTATTTCATGGTTTTCCATGGATCAACTAAAATTTTGTCATACATACCACCAAAATGATCGTGATTAACCATTCTAATGGCTAATAGTTACCAACATTTCCATAACACTCCATGATCAACATACAAAATGATTATAACGCTATGCTCAAAATATATATAAGCCATTTTCGCATGGCTAACCAAATATATACATTACCGAAAGGTACATGACCAACACCAAAGGGTAGTCCTATACATGCCATTTTCAGAGTTCAACTAAAAGAGTACCAAAAGGGCTTTGATAGTGTGGATGACTTCGACTTTGACACTCCCGAATCCGATAGCTGACAAACCAAAATCTATAAAACAAAGAATCAAAGAAACGGAATAAGCATTTAATGCTTAGTAAGTTTTGAGTAATGAAATCATGCACAACTGAAGTATAGCATTCATATGACTAAACGAATAATTTCATATACACATATTCTCACAATCATGCCTACTTCACATTTCCAACCCTTCTATTCATACATAAGGAATCAACTTGACTAAAGGCCGGAAGCTTGTTAATCGATTGAGCGAATACTATTTAAAAGGAATCAATTATTCCAGTGCATATACAAAACATACCTCATCGTTGGGGTTTTACGAGCGTATTAATTGAAATTATTACAGCAAGATTGCTCATTCCCAAACCAAGTACCTTCGGGATTTAACCGGATATAGCTACTCGCTCAAATGCCTTCGGAATTTAGCCCGGTTATAGTAACTCGCACAAATGCCTTCGGGACTTAGCCCGGATATAGTAACTCGCACAAATGCCTTCGGGACTTAGCCCGGATATAGTAACTCGCACAAATGCCTTCGGGACTTAGCCCGGTTATAGTAACTCGCACAAATGCCTTCGGGACTTAGCCCGGTTATCATCTGAATATTCATGCACATATCAATAAATCATGACACATCTATATTTCATTTTCATAACTAGAATTCAAACACAAGTCACTTATCAAGCATTATCATTTTCGGCTCAATAGCTACATACAAAGAGCATGATTTTGATTTGCTTATAACATGATCTAATCGATTCATAATCTAAGTTCCATCACTCGAAAACTTACCTCGGATGTTGTCAAACGTCTTCAACGGCTATTCAATTACTTTTTCCTTCCCCTTATCGGATTTAGTTCCCCTTTGCTCTTGAGCTTAATTTAACAAATAAATTGATTTAATCATCTTGAACATAAAGAGAAATTCAAGGTACTTAGTCCATATATATATATATTAGACATTAGAGTCATATTTATGAAATCATGATCCAAATTCAACATATTGGCTAATATTCTCCTTAAGCCGATTATCTAAGTCAAGATAGAATCATCATTATGCTTGCCTATAACCGAATACATGCAACACCAATCTATCTATTCATTCATGTGTGCATCTTATTTAAGCATGTATATCTACAACCGAATTCATCATATAAATATCTATGAATTCACTCAAACAATCTCAATATAACACATGGTGCTCAAACCATTATTCAAATTTAAAACTCGGCTAGTACACATATATACACTAGCAATCAAATACTAACATTTGCACTTCACCTTAATAGCTAGCTTAGCAAACCTTAATTTAACCTATAATTGTTCATAACACAATTAAAGCATCCTCTCCATTCCATTAATTTAAAACACATACATTGCCCAATAATACCCAAAATCATATTCGGCCTTAGTACACACTTGTTAGCCGATTTTTCTCCATTTAGAACTAATGCACATATGTGCTCATTTGCTAGACTCTACTTCACCTAACTACCATTTATCTCTTATATTTACTACCATGGCCGAATGTTATAACCCAAGCCACACATATTGTTCCTCAAGGCCCTTCAATGACCACATTCGGCACCCCTTAGGAACAACCCAATTTCAACCTTCAAGAAGGAAGAAAAATATATGTACTAAGAGCTTCAAACTACTTGGCCGAATATCAAACCTCCAATCAATCAAAATTTAATCCATGGAATGAATAGAACTTGAACTAACCACCTTCTTTATACATAATTTTCCAAGAATTTCAAGGTACTTACCTCTTCCTAATCCTCATCCAAACCGAACATGAAGCAAGAGAACTCCTTTCTTCTTCCTTTCTCCTTAGAATTTTCGGCCAAAGATGTTAAAGGATGAACACTTTTTTTTCTTTTCTTTGTTTTCATCACCCTTCATCTCCTTATTTTATTACTAACCCTTTTATTTTATTATTTGTAACATAAAACATTAACACAACATGTTTATAATATGTTATGACCCATAGCATGGCCGGCCACTAGCTCAAATTTTGGGTAATTTGACATGCAAACCCATCATTTTTATAACATGCATGAATAGGCCACTTTCTAGCACATTTCTAAATTTTCTCACATAAGTCCTATTTACTAAAATTCACTTACAATTAACAAAATTCAAATATGAAATTTTCACACATGCATATATACATATAATAAGCATCAAATATGACGATTAATTATTTTTATGACTCAGTTTTGTGGTCCCGAAACCACTTCCCGACTAGGGTCACATTAGGGCTGTCACAGGGAAAGGCATTAAAAATTTAAATTGATGTACTAATAGTAAAAAAAAATTTGGACTAAATTGAAATAGGGGGTCTGTAACACCCTATACTTGACCTGATCATCGAATCCGAGCTATAAGATGTCACATATGTTTCCGAAGTAACTATGGTCAATTACATTCAAATACATACCATTAACAATTAATTACGAGTAGTATAAGCATATGATATGATGCACAATCATTTTCAAGTCTTATATGAACTTACGAAAGCTCTATTGTTAACCTAATGTTGAATTAGGACCAAATTGCAATGTTTTCAAAACATTTGGTTGATGTCACGACTTCGAGATTGATCTGCCACATTTCGTTATGGTAAATTAAGGTCTTTTCGGCACTTAACAAGTTTGTTTTCTAATGTTTTTATATGTTTTTATTTTATTTTTTTGTTTTTATCTACATAGGTATAATTTTGGTAAAATAAGTATTTTACTCATTTTTTAGTGTTTTGACGACCCGTAAGGCCAACTCGGGCCTCGAGTATGACTAATGGGTTCTTTTAGTATGTAGGGCATCAATTTGGGATTAAGTATAGAAAGAACAATGGGTGTGTCATGACATCAACATCCGACGTTGCAACACTGAACTTTAAATCATCAAAGGTTGAAAACAGGGTTAACATTGCGACGTTGTGACTTCATCATGACAAATTGCTAACGCCAGCGATTGTGTGAACAAAATTTTAAAAGTTGCAATTTATTTATTAAATCAAGGATATTTTAAGAATAAATTAGCTTAATGATTCCTTAAGTTTTGTCTATATATACATCCCTATAATCTCATTAGTTGGTTGTTAATAGCTAGGCAATTAAATAGTTTTATTTTTCTTTGTAATTTATTTATGTTCGCTTAGTAAGGATTCTTCCTATTCCAATGTGAAGGAGATTGCGAGCAGTAATTGCTCTGGGACTGCACCTCAATTAATTATCAATGAGCATTTTCTTTATTTATAATTTCACTACAGGAAAACAGACTTTTAGCAGCGCTTTTTTTAGCCTTTAGCGGCGCTTTTAGGCGCCACTAAACCTTTTAGCGGCGTTTTCTAAAACGCCGCAAAAAACGCTGCTATATGTAACGCCACAAAAATTTGTGGCGTTTATTGGAAAAAAATGCCGCTAAAGGTCAAGGCTTTTAGGGGCGTTTGTGGGAAAAGCGCCACTAAAGGTTAAGGCTTTTAGCGGCGCTTTTCCCACAAATGCCGCTAAAGGTCAAGGCTTTTAGCGGCGTTTGTGGGAGAAGCCCGCTAAAGGTCAAGGCTTTTAGCGGCTTTTTTTACAAACGCCGCTAAATTTGGCAAATTTGTAGTATTTTTTCACCAATATCCAGCCCTTCCGCATTAAAATCCAACCAAATACAACAAATATAATATAAAATGCACCAAAAACAAAAATTTAACATAAAAATACAACAAAAATATTAATTCTAAATGATACTTCAAATTTAACTAAAGATATATGATATAATTAATAATAAAGTATAATTTAAAATATTTTTACAATAATGTTAAACGTGACAAAACTTAAAACATTCTTACAATAAGAAAACTAATGTCTAAGACGGCGGCTTTTGCGATTGTTGAAACATATGCATCATCTCTTTGAAGTCAGAGTGGAGGTCATCGTACTTTTTGCTCGTTCGCTACCATCGCTCGTGCCTCGCCTCTCTCGCGCAGCCGCTGCCTCCCTCTCTCTTGCCTCTGCTCTAAGTTGTTGCTGGAGTTCTTCATATTTTCGTTGAACCTCGGCAATTTGCTCAACCGTGTTCGCTTGCATCCGAGCTATCTGGTCTCTTAACCTCTGAACTTCACTTGAGCTTGACTTAGGAAGGCATGTATTCTTGGAGCCGGATCCAAAATATTGGGTCGGGTAACACGGATCCTTGAAATCGAACCCGACCGTACCTTTCAGACCCAAAACTTCAAAGTGATAATTCATTATCAATGTTCTCAAGATTAACAGAACTATCACTCAAGCAATCGCTTCATATTCGCCTTTTTCTCCTTTAGTTTCTCCTAAAAATCAATTAAAGAGTTAGAAACGAAATATATAATAAAAAGAAATGCAACATAACTTAACATTTTTAAAACTACTAATGATGAATTGAATTAAACAATTATAATTAAAGATTATAAATATTTAGAATAAATCAAATATTATTAAGTGAATATACTATAATTTCTCCACTTGGATGTCATAGGAGATCCATCTTTCTTCCTATCGTAATCTCAAAAGCGTATACGTCCAACTTTTGTCCGGATTTGACTTCCTACAATATAATAGTAAGAATATTATTTAATAATAGAAAGTTATTAATATTTGAAAGAATTAATAAATTCATAATACCTCGGCCTCATTCTGAAGCAAAACTTCTCGACCCTGCCGTGTGCGTGAATTTTTGTTTTTGCCTGCTGCTTGTTCCAACTCGCTTACGGTCCTACATAATAAAATTATTATTACGTATATAGTAAACACTATATATAAGAGTTTGGAAATACGCAATCCCTTTCCTTTCTTTGAATTCCAAAATCTAACCGCATCTTCCTATTGATACCTCAGCATTCCTGGCGGAACATTTCTCAGTTTTTCCTCGAGGCTTATGTCTTTCTTAAAATATTGTTTCTTTAAAGTGCTTTTATTGTCTCTCCATCTTTTACCTAATGTCTTCTTGATATAATCATCGAAGACTTCTAAAGCAAGTCTCTCCTAAAAAAACATAAGTTTAGAATGTAAATATAAATGAAACTTAAACCAAAGTATTATAAATTGCATTCACATTTTGTTACCTTAATATTAGCGAGAGCCTGGTTTTTGTTGCTATCAGGCATGTGATGCCATGATTCGTAGTTGATGGGTAACATATTTGCATTTCGTGCTAAAATGCCCAAATAGCCTGCTAAAAGTCGAGCTTCAGATCCAACAGTGACCATGAGTATTTCTACTTACTTTAACACGCTCGACGGGATCTAAGTCGATAAATCTCTAAGTAGCGTCGTCCTCGAACTCTGCGCGTCCCACCACTTTCAATGAAAAATGATATACTATTATTATAGTAAAATTGACAAATAATTCAATAATAAAAGTCAACACATGTAAAATGAACATAATATTACTTTGAAATTCTTCAGCTCATCAAGTGTCTCCGCACATTCAAGATCCAACAAGCATCATTGTTCACTATTTCTTTCTTCCGAATTTGGAGTATTCGGACAATACTTAAATCTCGTACTCTTCTTCTACGCATTTTCCTGCAATACACATAAAATAATTAAAATTTTAGTAACAAATTACAACAATAGTAGTACATATAAAATAGTTAAATTATATAACATGACAAAGATTAAAATTATAATATTACATATAATTAAAAATTGTAAAATCTTACTACATCATTATTCAGTAATATCTTCATCCACATCATGTCGAACCCATTGATGTTGTGTATTAGTACTAGGATATTTTCATCTAAGTTTTGTTCGGAAAAGGTAATGTTTCGATCTTTCGACTATGTCATCTCTACTTCCATTACCCATGTCAAACAAGTCTCTAGGGGTGTTCCGAGTACAACATACCAACCCTCATCGCTTGGATCTTTCGAATAAAAAACTTGTTTCACTTGAGAGGAAAATACATATAGCTCGTCCATCAATTGTTGTCCAATGTGAATCAAGCGAGAGAAATTCACCATTGTAAAACCAAATTGATCTTTTTTAATTCCTCGACCAGTATTAACATCTGCTCAATCACACCGAAATAAGATAACTTTCCATCTGCCATAGTAATCCAACTCAATAATGTCGGTAAAAAGTCCGTAATACTCCACATTACCCTCAACCGGATTACTATCCCTAGCACTAGCATAACTTGTAATTGAAGAATTAACAACAACTCCACAATTTTGAGTTCTCCTCATTCTCTCGTGATACTTTGTATGAAATCTGCATCCATTGATGAGGAAGGCACTATATCTTTTTATTACTCTGTTCAGACCTTGGGAAAGCCATTTAACTTCGTCATTGACGTCCTTCCCACTCCAAACCTATTGAATCGAAAGTAAATTAAATAATTAAAAATGTATTATGTAAAAACATTCTTATTTGATTAACTAAATTTTGCGATTATATGTAACTTATTAACTTTAGTTACATACCGTTTGACTTAACCATTCATGAAAAGATTCTGTGAATAACTTATTAATCTCTCGATGTTGTAATCTTCGAGAGCGTGCACGAGATCTCAAAATTTGTTTGTCCTCACTATATTAAAAACAAGTTTGTTTAATTGGTTAGAAGATAAACAAATCAAAACGACGAATATGTAAGACAATTTTATAACTTACTTGCGCAACGGTTCAATTGAATCGTGGTTAAAAAGTACATATCGATGTGCCTATATCCATGATATATCATCTAATTCTACAATTTCAACTTTGCCGATTGGTTCTCCATAACTTTGAAATAAATAAGTTTCGGCCAAGTCATTATCATTGAGCCCAAAGATTTCTACTTGGTCTATTCAATCGTGTTTCAAATCTTCTAAATATCTAGAACGGAAGGTCATGCACTCTTCGCCAAGTAGCCTTCAAAGAATTGATCCTTCGGATAACGCTTATTGCGACAATATGACTTCAATTTGCTTAGGAACCTAAACACGATATACAATATTTATCAAAAGCTGTAACTAAATGTATAGAGGTTTAGGGTTGAATACTTGAGAAATAAATTAGCACCTTTCTATAGGATACATCCATCGATAAAAAACCGGTCCACCAAGGATTGCTTCGTGAGGGAGATGGATTACCAAGTGCACCATAATAGTGAAGAAGGAAAGTGGAAAGATCTTCTCTAAATTGCATAAAGTCAAAGCCACTCGATCCTGTACTTTCTCAAGTTCTTCGACATTCAAAAATTTGCCACAGATAGCTTTCATTATATTGGATAGTTCAATTATACAGGACGTTACATTTTTTGACATACAGCACCGTAAAGAAATTGGGAGTAAATCTTGCATCAAGATGTGGTAATCATGTGATTTTAATGAATATAATCTTCTATCTTTGAAACTCACACATCGAGATATATTTGACGATACGATCCGGGACCTTTATATCCTTCAACACCATGCAGAAAACTTCTTTCTCTTTCTTTGACATTGAAAAAATAGAAGGCGGCAACCGATATTTCCCATTCGGAAGTACTTGAGGATGAAGATCACGCCAGATTCTCATGTCAACTAAATCAAGTCGGCTCTGAAGATTGTCTTTTGATTTTCCATCGACATTTAAAATTGTCCCAATTATGTTCTCGCAGACATTCTTCTCAATATGCATGACATCAAGATTGTGGCGTAAAATGTTGTGCTCCCAATAAGGCAACTCAAAAAAAATACTCATTTTCTTCCACAACTCTGCCTCATTAGGATCATCATCTTCGTCAGATTCATCATCAGATTCATCTCTCGATCTTCTCCTTGTTTGCGTGATAGGTGGTTGATTTATCTTCCCGTAACTAAAGTTGATATCTTTTAACATAAACAAGATTTCAGATCCAACGGTCTGCTCAGGAGTTCCTCTGTACTCTTCAGTACCGTCAAATAGAGTCCTCTGAAATCTAAATTTATGATTTTCATCTAACCACCGACGATGGCCCATGTAAGAGAACTTCTTCCCATTATACAACCACTTGAACAAGTTTATGCGAAGACAACAAGGACAGCATAACGTCCTTTAGTACTCTAACCCGATAAATTAGCATAAGCCGGAAATCATTAATTGTCCACAATAAAGTCGCACGTAAATTAAAGTTCTCCTTTCTCAATACATCATATGTCTCAACACCGACCATAATTGTTTTAACTCTTCAATAAGTGGCTGCAAATAGATGTCAATATCATTTCGGGACCTTTCTCTCGTGGATAATCATTGATAAAATAAATGAAGATTGCTTCATGCAAATCCATGGAGGCAAATTGTAAGGAACAAGCACTACAAAGCCAAGCATCGTCTGAAGTACTCATGATTTTAAATGGATTAAAGCCTTCACTGCTAGCCTAAGCCTCACATTCGAGGATCGCTTGCAAAGCTTGGAAATTTAATGTCAAATGATTTCCAAGCTAAAGAATCCGCAGGATGTCTTAATAATCCATCATCGGTCCGTTGATCATTATGCCACGTCATAGATTCGGCTGTCTTTGAGGACATGAAAAGCCTTTGAAGTCTTGGTATCAGGGGAAAATATCGCAAGACCTTGACTGGCTTCTTTCTTAACTGTGCCCCACCTTCATCCGTATTCACATCTTCTGTATTACTATTCATCCAACGAGACTTACCGCAAACATGACAATATTGTTGGTTTTTTATCACCCCAAGACAACATGCGATCATTTGGGCAACTATGAATTTTATCGTACCCAAGGCCCAAATCTTTTATTAGTCTCTTCATGTCTTGACAAGATCGGGAATTTTGCAAACGAAACATCTCTTAAAACTCTAGCAAAGATTGTAAAAGAGTTTCCGGTCCACCCTCCCAAACATTTTAAATGAAATAGACGAATGCAGAAGGACAATTTCGAATATTTTGATCCCTCGTAAAGTTCTTCATTCATTTCATTAAGTAAATTGTAGAACTTAGCCGCTTCTTCATTTGGCTCCTCATTAGGTGCACTTGTTCCCGTTTCGCAAAAAACATTTCCACCAATATTACAATCCTCAGATATAATAAAGTCAGGTGGAAACGATTGCTCACCATGACTACGCATATTAAATGCATCCCGCAACATATCTTCCATGTCATCTTGTCTAACATACTTGATGGTAATCGATGATCGGGATAAGTCGATTAATCGTTGAAGAAGTTCCACTAGATGTACACTCTCCATGGAAAATCCATTTTTATACCCCGAATAAAGCCATCAACAATTAGATGTTCAGTGAGACAACTTCACGAAAATGCCAATAGATGTTGCCACACTTCTTACACGGGCAAAGAATCATATTCTCTTGGCTTGCATTTTGAAATGCAA
Organism: Gossypium arboreum; assembly: GCF_025698485.1. Lineage (NCBI taxonomy): Eukaryota > Viridiplantae > Streptophyta > Magnoliopsida > Malvales > Malvaceae > Gossypium > Gossypium arboreum. The sequence goes on from NC_069077.1 coordinate 11,977,090, forward strand.
AATTTAGAAAATTTTGTACTCCATTTTGATAGGCATTGCTTACCCTTGACAATTTCATCCAACTCCTATCCATTTTGTAGTTCTTGAAATCTAATGTTGACAACATATTACGTTACTTAAATGTTCTCAATTGATTTAAATCATATCATGATACTAAATATCAAGTCTCTAATGGGTATAAACTAGTTTAGGCAAGTTGCGTGATTTTCGACTATAGATTTATGTATTATGTAAGTTAAGTAAATTTCAATAAACTAGTTATGTATGATATGATATATATTTAAGTATTATGTAAGTTATGTAATTTATGATATGATATATATTTATGTAAATTATATATTTATCTAAGTTATATAAGTTATGTAAGTTATGTAAATTATGATATAAAATATATTTAAGTATTATGTAAGTTATGTAAGTTATATATTTATCTAAGTTATATAAGTTATATAAGTTATGTATGTTATATAAGTTATGTAAGTTATATATGTTATATAAGTTATGTAAATTATGATATCAAATATATTTATGTATTATGTAAGTTTTTATTTCACGATGTGGAAAATCACATGGATAATACATATCAAATATCAAGTATCTACAGGTAAGTAAGCGGATTAAATAATATTTAATTAAATAATATTTATAAAAATTATTTTAATTAAATAATATACATGTCGTTCGTTTTTATTTGACAAATCACATGTACAGTTAAAATAGTCCACACAGTTAAAATAATATATTTGTATATTATATGGGACATATTAAATTGAAACATTTGAATTTTTGAAGATTCATCATACGTGGCGTTGTTACACCTAGGGAGGATCCATTATATCTTGCAGCTCGATATAAGGCAACCCGTCAGGTTTCCAGCCTATATACTTTGAATCTTTAAAATATTTAAAATAAGGTTGGAGAGAAGGTCAGCTATTGTTGTAATTTTGATAAAAAGTAGTTATAACTTTTAAAGAAATTTAAAAATATTAAATATTAAAATAAAACATTATTAATATAAAAAATAGTAATTTGAGAAGAGGATACATGAACCTACTATAATCCCAAATGCTCAGGTGCATAGCAACAAAAAAAGTTATTGATGAAAATGGTAATATAAAAATAAATAGAAATCATTAGTTTGAAAGAGCACATATCATCAGTTTATTCCAAGTTAGGTTTCTCAAATATAAGATATATCATGCATTTAAGTCATACAAACAAGCTAAACTATGTCAACCAAGATGTTCCGTCGCAAGTTGACATGGAAAATAATGGCTATCTTGAGGTAGGAAGTGACAAGATCGAGAGAACTTATTTGCTGAAGTAGCACGAAAATATAGCACCTAACCCTAAATGTACTCATGTAAACTATTTGAAAGTCACAGAATGTAATTCATGATGATTGCTTTGAACCTAGACACCCAACAAGAGCATGATCAAAGTCACCAACAATAAACCAGAGCAACAAAACTAGTAAATCTCATGTTTTACTCCCAAGTTACACATGAAATTTTACATTTAATGCAATCAAATTAACTGGAAAAACCAATAAAAAATATGTACCAATGTGGCATCATCAAGAACATCTTCGTTTCTGAACAATGTGTCTCTTCTTCCCGGTTTCAATTTGACTAATTTGATCAATATCTTCTTCCGCACCCAAAAGAAAGAAGAAAAATAAGGGAAAATCATCTTTTGTTAAATAATCAAATATGATCCATTAAATGACTCGAGATGGACCTCATTTGGCCTGAAATACATATCTTTTCCAAGGACAAGTAGCCTTCCTCCTGCAAAAGTTAAAAACAAGTCGATTCCTTTAAAAGCAGTAAATGATTTTGCAACAAGAATTGGTCAAAAAAGGGTGAGAAGAGTGGTTACCTTAGGAGGAGCAAGCCAAGGGTGTTTAGGACAAGGAAGCCACGACCATGGGGGAAAAGCTAAGTTACGACTTTCCCATTTCTGAGCAAACATGAATTTACATGAATTTACATGAATTTATCTAACACGCAAAGTGGAAAATAATTAGGGATTTCGGGGATGGGGGAACAGATTAAGGGAAAAAAAGGGGACTTGGGAAAAATGTTAGGGATTTTGGGTTTGGGGAATTAGGGGATGATTTGGGGAAAAAGAAAGAGGGGTTTTATGTTTTAGGGATTTAGGGAAGGAAGAGATGAAATGGGGGAAAATTACTTAGCAAAAATCGAAACTGATTTCGGGTAAAGGGCTTAAACCACAGGAGAGAAAAAACGACGCTGCTTCAAATAAGGAAATTTTGTGGCGTTTTGAAACGCCGCTAATGAGCCCTTTTGTATGCGTTTTCAATGGCGCCACTAACGCCTCTTTTATCTACACTACAAAAATACGCCGTTCTAATACGAGTTGTGGCGTTTATATTTCAAACGCCGCTAAAGCCTATTCATAGGAAACGATGCCGTTTTACTCTAATGTATATTGAAGTTTTATGGCGTTTTCTAAAAAAACGCCGCTATTTCCTATATATTGCGGCGTTTTATGTATAAACGCCGCTAATACGTGAATATTTTATAAAAATTGATCAAAATTTAAAACTATATATATTTAGAGTTTCTTTTAAATTATATCTAAATAATGTTACTTGTGATGTACAAAATATATATTTCAATCTTCAATATATTAGGTTTAGTACAAATTCGCAAGAATATCATAAAATTCTAAATATTGGTTCAGTCTTCAATAATAATATACCTTAAACTTTACACCTCAAAATATAAACTTACACTCTAATTAAACCCTAACTATAGTTAAAATTTTATTTTTGATTTAATACACATTTTAAAATACATATTATGTATGCATATAAATTAATTAAATAAAAACATGATGCTATTTATTATATCAAAATTAATTAAATATTTTACAAGAGCTAGATCAAATTACGTTCATGTACACAATTGCACACTAAACCACTTTTCATATATATATTTATATATTTTAAAATAATAATTTATATATATTTATCTTATATACATTTATCTTATACATTAAAATCCAAAATTATACTCTAAATTTAAAACCCTAAACTTGGACTCTAAACCCTAAACCTTGGACCACAAACACAAAACCCTAACCCCAAACGTTAAACCCCAAAACCATTCGGTAACCCCTAAACCAACCATAACTCCTAGACCATAAAGCCCAAACTATAAAGTGTACTTTAAAAAGCTGTAACCCTAAACCATAATATTCAGAGACATATTTTTTGGAATTCGTGTGGCCAATGTTAGTGTAGTACAAATTAAAACACACATGTATATATGTTTATATTCTTATATTAAATAATATGAGTATATACAAAATAGCTTGAATCTTAGTAAAATCCAAATGTTCTTGAGTTAATTTCTAGCTAGCTAATAGTATCATTTCCTTAAACCCTTAACGTTCCTAAACTTACACCTAAATATATATTATAAACTTAATATATATTAGAAGTTTAATATATATATATAACAAGGGACAAAAGTAATTCAAATAGAATCTTAATGCTTACCAAAACTCTAAAATAAATTAATTTTTTTATCATTAATCATAACCTCTAATCCCTAATAGCATAACCCCTAAAACATATATATGTACCTATTATTTAAAATAATAATTTATATTTATCTTATTTAGATTTATATTATAAAAAAATTTCAAAATACACAAGTTAAGTAGTTTACCATATTTACCTCTAAATTCCAAACTCCAAATCTCAAATCCTAAACTCTAGGCCCTAAACACTAAACCATAACCCATAAACTAAATTACTTTTTTGCGGTGTTTTTCCAAAAACGCCGCTAAAACATCGGCCTATAGCGGCGTTTTCACAAAAGCGCCGCTAAAAACCTCTACCTATAGCGGCGTTTTCCCAAAAGCGCCGCTAAAACATCAGCCTATAGCAGCATTTTCACAAAAGCGCCGCTAAAAACCTCTACCTATAGCGGCGTTTTTCCAGAAGCGCCGCTAAAACCTTGACCTATAGCAGCGTTTTTGCAAAAGCACCGCTAAAACCTCTACCTATAGCAGCGTTTTTCCAGAAGTGCCGCTAAAACCTCGACCTATAGCGGCATTTTTCCAAAAGCGTCGCTATTGTTCAGTTTTTAGCGGCGTTTGGGACAAAAATGCCGCTATTGCCCAGTTTTTAGCAAAACGCCGCTATTGCCCAGTTTTTTGCGGTTTATGAAAACGCCGCTAATGTAAAATATTTGCGGCGTTTTTTGTTCAAACGCCACTAAAAACGCCGCTAAAGCCCTATTTTCCTGTAGTGTTTATTCTTTTATTATATTTCGTTTCTCTTGCCAATTAACATTTGTATGAATATTAGAATAAATTTTGTGTTTATTTCATATCTAGAATGTTTCAGTTATGGAATTGTTAATTGATTAAGTAGTTTAACAAGTGGATGTGTGAGTAATTAGAAAATTAACGAGGGATTTTCTTACGAATTAAGTGGTATAAATTCATGTGTGCTTAAACCCTAGGAAGTAATATAGGAAAACAAATTAAGAGACGAGGTTATTGAGTAAATCGTAGATTTCACTCGATCAAGAAAGTGAGGCTTAGAGGTAAATGTGTACTAGTCGATTAGTTAAGTAGTAGAGGCCGAGTGGTAATACTGTCTAAATAATAATCAATTCATCATTAAAACCTGAGTTATTCTGTTAATTACAACCATTGAATCAAATTAATCTTCTATTGGTTAATCGAAATTAGGCTAAAGCTCGCATTGTTGACACTAGGAATAGGAAATTCCATTAAGGTATTGGAAATTCCATTAAGGTATTTTAGATTAATCAATTTAATTAGGTTATTTTAGGATAATTAGTTTAATTAGTATTTTAATTTTTGATTTATACTACTAACTTGTTATCAATTAGATTAGTAATTATTTTCTGTAATTAATTTAATAATAAATTTCTCCAATCTGCAATCTCTTGGGTACGATCCTCGGAATACTTCTTGATGTTCCGTTATAACACAAAACTGTATTTACAATTTTACATGTTCACTTATAGATATCGCACTTAATTTATATTTATTTATTTGTACAATTTTAACTCTAAACGTTTGCACTTTTGGAGGCGGACAAATTGTTGGCGCCATTGCGGATTATGATAGTGAAAATTATTATTGAGTTAATTGCTTCGTAAAATAATATTAATCGAAAGACGAACAAATTAGATAGTGTACTAATATTTGAGTCCTTCAGTGCTCGTACTTGACCCTAGGCACCTCCGATCATTTGGAAAATATTTCTAAATGCTTTTAAGATTATTTTAAAGCCCTCAAATGTTTTTATATTATTTTTATGATTTTATTAAAATTGTTTAAAATTTCAATTATGGTAAATTTTCTATTTTTCTCAACCCAGATGGCTTCATTTTAAACCAATGAACTACAAACAATTGATTTAGACTTGGATATGCACCCATATGTCTTTATAAAAGAAAATTTTTGTACAAAGTAAGAAAGTGCTCCGATAACACTATTCCTTTCGTACATTGAAACAGATGAAAAGTGTTACCCCATCCTTTTACCCCTTTTGAATCACACAACTTTCCTCTCGTATAGAATGAGTCGCCATCAATCTCGAGACTAGTACTATCTCTGACCTCTACACTATTTGTGGTATCAACAATTTTATATATATTTTTTCTTGATAATATAATTATTTTATTAAAATTAAAAAGACAGAAACACTGCCAAATCAGAACAAATCCATAAAATATAGAATCATGATCAAATTATTCAATTTTTAAGTTATAATTTTAGTAGTATTTCAACGATAGAAAATTAACACTTATCACTATGAAATAAATACATTTGCATTCAAATTAAGGTTTTTTAACTAATTTTTATAAAAAATGAATTTATTATTTTTATTCATACTGTAATTATGATTTAAAGGTTTTTCATTATTATAAAATTTTAACTATTAAAACTATTCAACAATTTAATCTGCACAAATCTTCTGTCAATGATGTCAGTTCCGCCTTTATTTAATTCTTACCGAAATCTTCATCATTAAAGAAAAATCAACTTTTAATTTTATACTTTAGTAGTCCCATGGAAAGATGTAGAAGCATGTTGTAAACAAAAATTCTGAAAAATCGAACTACTTGCACCAAAAAAAGTAGTAAACATATGTTTCTCCAAAACCATGGAGCATAATAAATAAATGAATAAATGAAAAGCCATTTGCTTAAAAAACAGGAATTTTGGACCCACAACTGAAACTATTTTCACAGATGTCAACCTCTTCTTTTGCATGGCATCTCATACCTCCACTTTAAAAACCTCTTTCCCACTTCCCCTTCTACCTGTACTCATTTCTTATACCCTTCCTTGTATTTTCTTTCTGTTTTCTTCATTTCTCCTTCTTACCCTGTTGCTGGCTTTTCTTTAACCGGTTCACTTTTTATGTTTAATTAAAACCTATGGCAAAACACGATTCTGTTTTCATCAAGAACCCATCTTTGTTTTTCTTGATATTACTGCTTTTTGAGGCAAATCATATTGAAGGAGCCGGTCGGTTGAACCAGTGGGAGTCTGGAATCCGGCTGCCAACAGACAAAAATAATGAACCGGAGGAACTAGATGAGCAGCAAGTTGGAACAAGATGGGCCGTTCTTGTTGCTGGTTCATCTGGCTACGGTAATTACAGGCATCAGGTAATTAAGCCTTTACTAAAAACTATAACAGTGGTTATATAGTTTGTTTAACATGGGACAACACCTATATAAGTGCAGGCAGATGTATGCCATGCCTATCAGCTGTTAAGGAAAGGAGGATTGAAGGAAGAGAACATAGTGGTGTTTATGTACGATGACATAGCCATGAATGAGCTGAATCCCAGACCAGGAGTTATCATCAACCATCCTCAAGGGGATGATGTTTATGCTGGCGTGCCTAAGGTAAAATTTCACATTTCTTTCACTCATCATGGAAAGTGAGCATACTCATCGATCTCCATCATACCAACCTAATTTCTAAGTTATTAGCTTCATCAAAGTACTTGTTTTAGTAAGGATTATTTAGGCATCCAGGTTTTAAATACTTGGGTTAGAAATGGTCTGGAATTTTTTTGACTCAAGCATTTGATGTTTACAAGCGGAAATTCTTGTATAAAGAAAATAAGGGAATCCAAGGGGCAGATAGATTTTTTTTTTGCTTAAATAAGAAAAAATATCTGCCGTATATACCTGTAAAATAATATGGATGGTTGATATTTAGCATAATTAATAATCTAATCATGATTTGTGGTGTTTTGAGCTGTTTGGCTGCTTTCATATTTGACATGGATTTGATAGTGATGGGCACTTTGGTTTTGATAAGAACGGTGGGCCTTACGTCATTATTGTTGCTTTCTAAGTATAGTGATTAGATTAATGGATGTGATGCTAGGTTTAATTGGCTTTCATTAATTTATTAACACAAGTTAACAATCTTAAATGTCACTCTCCCTATTATTTCATTAAAAAAAAAACCCAGATAATTTATTGGGAATGAACAGTGAAGGCAAAATAAAAGACGACATTTCAACCAAAAGTTTGGACAGAAAAATTGAAATTTAAGGCAATTGCTGCCGTTAGTTAGAAAGAAAATAGCTAAGCACCAAAAAAAAAAAAAATCTTATATCAACATATAATTTAGTTGTGCGACCTTAAAATACTCCCTTTTATTTTGACTCTGGTTGTATGTTCACAATTGCCCGTTTGTTTGACAGACATGCATTGACTAGCTAGCTATTGGTTACTAGCTGCTTAGTTGTTTTGTTTTTCTTAGTCCTAATTATTTGCAAGTTTTTCAACAGTTTGAGTTTTCATGCGGACCAGAATGTTCAGTCTAACAGATCAGTTGCCCCTTAAACAGTTTTTAAAAAACCAAATTTTTTTAATGTTTTTTCTTAACTTTTATAGAGCTTTAATAATTTATTTAATCAAACTAGATAAATTAGCTAAAAATAATTAAAAAAATTAATGGTTTAACCAGTTCAACAATCATTAGTATAGACTGACTAGCAAACCAAAGGCATTGATTATATCAATAGGTTTTGTCACCTTTTCCTTGGGATAAATGTACTCCCAAGTCCCAACTTAAGTGGGAAGCTATAGAATGCAGTAGTAATCTTTCTAGTTCATCATTTTAACTTACTGCAAAATAAATCATATTGATCGTATTGATGGGACGGCAATGGTAGGATTACACGGGTGAGCATGTAACTGCTGCAAATTTGTATGCAGTACTTCTTGGTAACAAAGATGCACTGAGTGGTGGAAGTGGAAAGGTAATTGATAGCAAACCCAATGACAGAATATTCATATACTACTCGGATCATGGAGGCCCTGGAGTTCTGGGTATGTCAAAAGATTTCCTTTTTGCTGCACCATTATACTAACATATAACTTTCTTGAAACTCCAAGCCATCTGAATTTCGATTGTAGGGATGCCAAATATGCCATTCCTGTATGCTATGGATTTTCTTGATGTCTTGAAGAAGAAACATGCTGCAGGAACTTACAAAGAGATGGTAACATAGTATTTTAACTTCAAAAATTACTTATGCCCTGCACTAGGATGTATTCCGTTATCTTTTACAATTTCTTGTTTTGGATGCCACTAGGTTTTATATGTAGAAGCTTGTGAAAGTGGGAGTATCTTTGAAGGCATAATGCCCAAAGATCTTGACGTTTATGTAACAACGGCATCGAATGCTCAAGAGAGTAGCTGGGGAACTTATTGTCCTGGGATGGAACCTCCTCCACCTCCAGAGTTTATCACTTGTTTAGGAGATCTGTATAGTGTGGCTTGGATGGAAGACAGGTATGCAGTTAATGGGATTTTCTAGTTGAATGAAATTTTTTATCACAATTCCCACTAGCTATCACTTGTTTTTCTGGGGAAGAAATAGCCAATAACCTTCCATCGTGAATTAGTTGTTATTACAAACAAGTTGTGCTCATAGCTTTTTATACTCTTTATGATTGGCAGTGAAACTCACAATCTTAAGAGAGAAACTGTAGAGCAACAGTATGAATCAGTAAGCATAAAAGATTTTCAGCAAATTTTGGAGTTATTTTGGGGCTTATAACCAGAGAGACTTTCATCATGCGAAAATTCTTGAATTTCCATCATGCAGGTAAAGGAAAGGACTTCCAATTTCAATGCTTACGCATTTGGTGGATCGCATGTGATGGAGTATGGGAACACGAGCATTAAACTGGAAAAGCTTTATTTATATCAAGGTTTTGATCCTGCCACCGTAAACCTTCCTCCAAATGAGCTGAGCCCCAACACCCCCATGGAAGCGGTTAATCAGAGAGATGCAGATATTCTCTTTTTATGGCATATGGTAGGTTTGGACTTATGAATTTAAATGACAGAAGGTAGCAATTTGTTTGGTATATACATGATATGGATGTTGTTCATTTCATTTGATATGCAGTACAAAAATTCTGAAGATGGATCAAAGAAGACTGAAATACTCAGACAGATAACTGAGACAAAAAGGCATAGAATCCACTTGGATGGCAGCATTGATTTGATTGGAACACTTTTATATGGACCAGCAAAAGGCTCTGCCATTCTCAAATCTGTAAGGGAAACTGGTTTGCCCCTTGTTGATGACTGGCAATGCTTGAAATCCGTGGTATGAGTCAAATTCTCCTTTCGAGATTTAACTATCTGTGCATTGGTCCTTGCTTATAAGTTGCAACCATATCTTGATTCCAGGTCCGCTTGTTCGAAACACACTGTGGGTCATTGACACAATACGGCATGAAACACATGCGTGCGTTCGCCAACATTTGCAATAGTGGTGTTTCCCAAGCCTTAATGCAGGAAGCTTGTACTGCTGCATGCAACGGCCATGGTCCGATTCAATGGCATCCTTCAAATCAAGGCTATGGTGCTTGATTGCATTTACTACCATTACATTTGAATCTTTCCAAAGCTAGTCATATATGTTTGTTTCTTTCTGCCAGTCGCATCTCTATCCTGCATACTTACAGGATTGTAAATGCATAGCAGCAGTTTGTATATCAAGCTTATGCATAAATAGTTTTTAAGGTAAACGGATGGAAGTGGTGTCTTCAACATTGCAAGTAATATTTGCATGCACATTAAATTCAAAATAATAGTAATGGTAGTAGTTATTTTAATTGCACAGATTATCTAAATGTCTTCAAATTCGAGGTTTTCAAGTGTTAAATGTTTAAAGAGTATATTTATATTTAAAAATAAAATGTTCAACTTGTTGCCTCAACAAAATTTAAGAGGTTATCTTTAAACACAGTAAGTATAGTCAGGTAGATATATGTAAATATGATGGAAAGATCTGTTTGGTTGGAAAGACTTGATTGAAAAGAATTGAAAAGATTTGCTGGAAGATTTTTTTTTTTTCCCCGTAGGGTAGACTTCATATTTTGATATTTTTGAGCCAAGTTGATGGGCTTATTTTAACTGATATGATGTGGAAAAGATTTAATTAATATGATGTTGGAAAGATTTAATCGACTAATATTAATTTTATTATAGTTTTTATTATTTCTATATAATATTTAAAATTATTCGGTTTTAAAAGTTACGTCAACTATTAATAATAATTTTAAAAGAGAGAATAATATAGTTTTAAAGGAGAAATTTGATAGTGTATAATAAGAAATTACAGGTAGAACAGGAGACTCATGCGATTAATCTGCAACTGTTTGTTTGTTGACATGGTCCGAGGTGGGGTTTTTGGGGTTTTTTACTAAAGAAGTATAAAAAAAATTAAAAAATTCTAAAATAATATACCTAAAAATCTAATTAAAATTTAATTACGAAAATAGTATGGTCGTGGTGGTCACGCCACTCGACAAAGTGCACTACTCGACGTGATGGTGAACAGTGACCCCCAACAGTAAAAAAAAAGCACTGAAAAAGAAAAAAAATTAAAAACGAAAAAAAATAAAAAATGAGTCATGTGGGTGTCAGAGGCGATACCAGTGTTGCCTCTGGCAGAGGCGGCACCAGTATTGTCTCTGGCAAAGGCGACACCAGTGCCAGGTGCCTTTTCAGGCCGATTTGACCCCTCATGCAGAGGGGTTTTGTTTTTTTGTTTAGGGGACCATAATATATGATCCCCAAGCTTGAGTTTCGGGAACAAAGAAGAAGAAGAAAAAAAAAAAGAGAAGAAGGGAAAAAGATAAGAAGAAGAAAGAAAAAGAAGGGGAGGAGGAGAAGGAGGCCGGCAGAGAAGAAAAAAGAAAAAGAAAAAGAGAAGGAGAAGAAGAGGGAAGGAAAAAGAAGAAAAAAAAAGTAATTTTTTTTTATAAATTTGAGTAATTAATGTTAGTTTAAGTTATTTGTTTTAGTAATTATTGTTGTTGATTGATTTAGATTTAAATCAGATATAATTTTTATTTTTATTTCTTTACAATGTGTTATTTGATTAAGAAGAGATATTAAGGTATGTTCGCATTTATTTTATATTTTCATTGAAGTAATAAGCATGTTATATGTAAAGAATGTTTTATTGTTATTATTTTATGTAATTTATTTGTTAAGTGTGTTTTAGGTTGTTTAAAAATATTTTTAAATTTATTTGACTTATTATATCCTGATTATTTTAATTTTTTTATTTTTTATGTGATGAGGGTTTTAAACTTTTACAAAAATAGTATAAAAATAAAATATTAAAAATATATTAATGAAAAAATAAAATACGAGAAGAAATAAAATACTGAAAAAACTTTTTTGGGGAAAGTGGTGCTGATTTAGTTTTATGTTAAAATAATATAAAAAATAAAATATGAAAATAGTATATTTTAAAAATAAAATCCGAAAATAAAAAATACAAACAATGTGCCAAAGTCGGGGTTATTTATTAAATTAATATAAAAACTTAAATAATACATTTGAAAGATTTTATGCTAAAATAAAATACTGAAAATAATATATTTTAAAAATAATATCTGAAAATAAAAATACGAATAAAGTACTAAAATTAGTGTTATTTATTAAAAAAATATAAAAACACTTAAATAATACATTTGAAACATTATGTACTAAAATAATATAAAGAAATAAAATACGAAAATAATATATTTTAAAAAATAAGATACTGAAAATAAAAAATTACGAAGAAAGTGTCAAAATCAGGTTATTTATTAAATTAATATAAAGAAACACTTAAGTAATACATTTGAAACATTTTTGCTAAAATAATATAAAAATAAAATACAAAAATAATATATTTTAAAAATAATATACAAAAAAATGCAAATGAAGTGTTAAAATCAGGGTTATTTATTGAAAAATATAAAAAACACTTAAATAATACATTTGAAATATTATGTACTAAAATAATATGAAGAAATAAAATAAAATACTGAAAATAATATATTTTAAAAATAAGATACGAAAATAAAAAATACGAAGAAAGTGTCAAAATCAAGGTTATTTATTAAATTAATATAAAAAACACTTACATAATACATTTGAAACATTTTTGCTAAAATAATATAAAGAAATAAAATACAAAAATAATATATTTTAAAAAATAAGGTACTGAAAAAATACGAATAAAGTGCTAAAATCAGGTTATTTATTAAAAATATAAAAAACACTTAAATAATACATTTGAAATATTATGTACTAAAATAATATAAAGAAATAAAATACGAAAATAATATATTTTAAAAAATAAGATACTGAAAAAATACGAATAAAGTGCTAAAATCAGGTTATTTATTAAAAAAATATAAAAACATTTAAATAATACATTTGAAACATTATGTACTAAAATAATATAAAGAAATAAAATATGAAAATAATATATTTTAAAAATAAGATACGAAAATAAAAATTACGAAGAAAGTGCCAAAATCGAGTTATTTATTAAATTAATATAAAAAACGCTTACTTAATACATTTGAAACATTTTTGCTAAAATAATATACGAAAATATTTTACTTATTATCATTTTAAAATAATAATAATAATATTTTTATTTAAGTTGGATATATTTAATTTTTAATGTAGTATAGCGAAAAAAATGTGTTGTCGAAAAAATTGTTTGCTATTTTTTTATAAGTTATTCAAATAAATATTTAAAATCTATCAAACATTAAAATTAATAACCGAAATTTATTTTGAAATTGCGAGCATCGCAATGGCTTCATTGATCAATAAGGAACTTTCTCACATATGTGACACGATTAATAATACGGTAATATATTGTTATTTGTTAAGCAAGGGTTCCATTAAAAAAGATCTCGTAATTTAAGAAAATAAATTATGTTATTATAACTATTTTCTGTAATTTAACACTGTCAGGACTCGTACCGCATATTAAGGGGCCGGGTGAATGGTGTAGGATATTCTCCGGATGCACGACTGATGCCCTACTTGGAGCTAGCTGGATTCGGGTCAGCAGCATTGACCCGAACGTTCGATTTACGGTACGATTTAATATCCGCATTGGTCGAGCGTTGGCGATTAGAGACCCACACTTTTCATTTGCTGTATGGGGAGTGCACAATCACTCTGGAGGATGTTGCATTACAGTTTGGGCTCCCAATCGACGGGGATGCCGTCACGGGCGTAAGTGCGATAGCTGAGCCGGTTGCACTTTGTTATAGCCTACTAGGAGCCTCGCCCGGCGATGCTGAGTCTACTTTTTCGGAGTTGAAATTTACATGGCTAAAAGCCAATTTTCAGCATTTATCAGATAATGCCACCGAAGAAGAGTTGGTGTGCGCAGCTCGAGCGTACATTATGCATATCATAAGGGGTGTATTGATGCCTAATTCGAATAACAACAAGGTTCATATCCAGTATTTACCTCTGTTAGCTGATCTGCGTAGTGTTCGCTCCTATAGTTGGGGTTCCGCAGATTACGGCTATGTTGTATCGTGAGCTTTGTCGGACGACAAAGCGATCGATGTCAGAACATGGGCGGATGCCTTATATTGTTGCAATCATGGGCTCTTTATCGGATGCCATTCTTGGCATCAGTTAGTCACCAACCATACGTATATCCGCTAGTTAACAGGTGATAAAATTTAACTTGTTAGTAATTGACAATTTCTTTATAATGATACTATTCTAATGATACTATATTTACTTGAAAATTGTTTTCGTAGATGGAGTATTTATCCGGGTATCGGGAAGTCGTACACTGTCCCGATATATCGTCTGATGATTGAACAACATGCCGAGGAAGGGGTAAGCTATTCAAATATTCGTGACATGTAATTGCTTTGTATATCTTACTCCAACCGTGTTAAATTTTAATCATGGTATTAATTGTGCAATTTATATGGATGCCATACCGTAGACCAAAAATTGCGGCTATTATACCCTCGTCTGCCTACGTTGATTCTCATTTGTGGTGCACTAACGCACCAATTATCAGTTTCAATGTAGTCGAGTGGTACCATGGGGATCGAGTACTACGATAGTTTGGTTGCATCTAGTACATCCCAGATCCGCCAATACAGGTAGGGGAGGAGGTTCACGGCAAGAACAAGAGAGGGAGACATGGACAGTATTGGAGGGTTACGCACCGGAGATATATTGCGGTGTAGGAGAGTCGGATGGCTCGAAGACCTCAGATGGATATGTCTTCCGATTTGCTCCCATCGTTAGAGTACATACAATGGTACTTTAGTATGGGGAAGCCATATTTACATGGTGGGCAGTCGACTATAGTCCCCCCGCACGTGCAGCGATCTGGGGCATACGAGCCAGTGGCCAATATAGAGCTCGATCCACAGCCAGATGCCGAGCATGACCCAGAGCAGGAGCCCGAGGTACAGCCGGAAGTTGAGTCCGAACGATCGCATTCACATTCGACTGATACTTCTTATCATCCGGATTTGGCAGGTAATGACTATTTCCCGGGCTCGTCATCGCATTCACATTCGGCTGATACTTCTTATCATCTGGATTTGGTGGGCAGTAACTATTTCCCGGGCTCATCGGGGGGCGGATACCATTACGGGTTTGATATGTTTGGGTCGTACCCACCGCAGCACAGCACCTCTCCCGGCCCATATCCACCGCATTATAGCACTACCCCTGGCCCGTATCCAGTGCAATATTCCACTCCTACTGGGTTGTATCCACTGCAGCATGGCACTCCTCCCGGCTCAAGTTTATCGATGCCATTCGAGCCATATGATTTTTCTTCTATGTATCAGACACCCTCACCTGC
Source organism: Gossypium arboreum (assembly GCF_025698485.1). NCBI lineage: Eukaryota > Viridiplantae > Streptophyta > Magnoliopsida > Malvales > Malvaceae > Gossypium > Gossypium arboreum. The sequence continues at coordinate 11,992,310 of NC_069077.1, forward strand.
GACTGAAGAGGATGTTGGTCGTCACAATCACCCACAACATGAACGTCGACCTCCGCAGAAATATATCCCTAGGACCACACCATCGAACCATCAATTTTAGGGGTTTCTTGGGTTTTGATATTAAAAAGTTTGTATTTTTTTGTATATATTTAATTAGATTAATTGAAACTTTGAAACGTGGAACAAAATTTGACCATAACGTAAATTAGATTAATTTGGACATTTTTGAACATTAAAACACTAAAACTTTAACAAACTTAGTCTTGTAATATAAATTGGAAAAAACTTTAAATACATTACAAAATTAATCTAATTGGAACATTAATTAAATTGGAACATACTATTACCGGTATATATAGAGATTTCATGGACGTATGAAATAGATGATACATATGTAGTTATATATGCAAGTTGAGTTAATGTAAACTCAACCATTACCTTGTTTGTATATGTGACTAATTCGTTGATTGAATGTAGGTAATTGGTAAATATGTTTGGTTATGTGTGCTTCATGAAAATTGAATGATGATTATATTAAGTTTTATTGTGTAATTGACCATGGGATCCATGAAATGGTGAGTTCATGATGAGTTGAAAATGATATTATGATAGATATCATTATTTTGTACAAAAACAGTTTGGACAGTAGCAGTAGTCCGACTTTGAAAATTCAATAAAAATTTTAAAAATTGAATTAAAGGCTGGATAAAATATAGAATTAAAGCTTATTGAGTCTAGTTTCACATTTAAGAAACGGTGTAAATAAAATAATTTCATATTATGAGATATTTGAATTATTGTGAGACAAAGCCACAATGATTCTAGAATCCCCTGTTCTGATTTCAGAAAATTATTAAAAATTTCAAAAAAATATTTATGAGTTAAAATTTTATATTTAGAATCCTTAATGAGTCTATTTTCAAGAGAAATAAACGAGAACATTATCCAAATCCCGTACTATAATACAATTTATTTTTAGTGATTAAGGGTCGGAGCTGTGGAACAGCAAAGTAAGGGTAACTTTAAAGAATAAACTGTACTAATTGGCTAAATCAAAAATTCTGAAAATTTTATGGTAAAAAGATATGTGAGCTTAGTTTCTAGAAAAATTAGCGGATCTTAATTTGGAGTCCGTAGCTCTAGATATAAATAAATTCGTAACTGCGACTCCAGAAAATAGCTTGATGGATTTTGAACAAATAGAGGAATATTTGCAATATAATTTTTTTCATATAAAATAAATACATTACAACATAAGTTCAATTCCTACCTGATCGTGACGATTGTTCGACATGATAGTTTCGCTGCGGGCATTTACTCCGATTATAACCAGCTAACCTGCATAATCCACAACGCGTACCGTCGGATTTCTCCCTAATGTCCATTTCATTACGAATTCTAGTTGATTGCGGACGACCTCTCGGATTCCTGCGTAGCCCTTTGTCTGGGACAAGTTCGAAAGTCATCGGAGGCACTTCCCACGTAGACAGGCTAGGCAGGACAGGGAACTCATTTTCCTATACACTTAACATGCGATTGAGTGTGTACACATCATCGACAAATTGTTCAACATTAAGGTTCACTTTAGCACATGCTGCCACGACATGCGCACACGGATAATGAAGTGTTTGGAATCTCCTGCAATCGCATTATCTATTTCGAATATCAACTCCATAGGACCTAGGTGGTAGGCTGGGTCGACGACTAATGGTCTCTGTAACTCGAAACGTTTCAAGGCGTCGTGAATATATTTCTACATTCATCGACCTCGCCATCCGACGGTTTGCAACCATTGCATCCCTGACATCTTCGACAAACACGTATCCCGCCTCAATCTGGTTAACTTGTTGCTGACCCATTCTTGGCATCAAGGTAGCCAACCTGTAGAATGTAGCCGAGAAGACTGTTGAAATCGGAAGATTTCGTGTTTTCAACAATACAGCGTTGACCCCCTCCACTAAGTTTGTGGTCATTTGACCATAACGAAAGCCCTCGTCAAAACTTTGAGCCCATTGCCACGGCTCTATAGTACCCAACCACTGTCGGAAAGATGTATTCGTTTGACCCTCCATGTCACTCTCAAGTTGAGTCATTCTTTGGCGAAAAATGTGTGGCTCTAGCTCGTACGCTGTATATGTATAAAGAAAATATAAGTTACAGTATTGCCCTAAAAACTTAAATTGAAAAGATAAGGCAATCGTTTACCTATTTTCACAAATTGTCTTTTCCAGTCTGTGTTTTTATAATCTCTAATGAAGTTAGCTGCGATGTGACGGATGCAGTAAACGGATCTCCATGGTACACCGGACGTCTAATGGCGGCAATTAATCCTTTCCCTCTATCAGAGATAATGCAAATATTATTGTTGCTAATAACATACCTCCGTAGGTTGGTAAGGAAGAATTCCCATGATTCCATGTTCTTCTTATCTACAATGGCAAATGCTATCGGGAGCACGTTCCTGTTGCCATCTTGAGCAACCGTAATAAGTAAGATCTGTGTATATTTTCCATATAGCCAGGTCCCATCCAATTGCACAAATGGCTTGCAGTGGGAAAATGTGTGCACACATGGATCAAACGTCTAGAACATCCGATGGAAAATTCTTTTTCCCGACTGTAGTTGGTCATCCGGGCCGTAATGAGGTCATGTCTGTAACTCAATGACGGTCCCTAGTACATACTCCCGCATAGCGCTATCCATCCCTGTAGCTCGTTATACGACGCATCGAAATCCCCATACAATTGCTCCATTGCCATTTGTTTTACTATCCATGCCTTTCGATATGACACTCGATATTGAAATCGTGCTTGTATTTCGGCAATCAGTACTGAAACTTTAATGGTCGGCATGTCCTTCACCATTGGCATGATACACGTACAAATAGTTTTAGAATCAAGTTTTCGATGATCTTCTGTCATACGTGTTGATGTGCATGTGTGAAGCCCAACAAATTTACGTATCTCCCATATCTGTGAATTTTGAATAAATACAGCTCATACCCTCCAATTGCAGTCTTTCGCTGACTTCCAACACTCCCCAATATATAATGTCGGTTTAGACACTGCAACTTTATAATCTACTGATATATTCATGCTATACCGCTTAATAGCAAATATGCACTCTTCTTTACTTTCGAATCTCTGGCCGACGAATAACTCCTTAAGATCAGAATTTATGGCCAGTCGGTGAGCAGGAAGTATTTCAGGGTACTCTGGGAACTCGGCTACATGCGCCGCGTCGGGGTCTATGAGTGACATGTGTGGCCTAAGATTATTGTGAATCACAACATGTCGCATTTGGTTCCTAACCGAAGACGCGTTAATGTTTCCATCGTCATTCACGTCTTCATCATCAATATCATCGGGGACATCGTCCATATCGGGATCACTATCACAATCGACTTCTTGATAACAAGGATCACTACTATCGTAACCATCATCACCAACCACATCCATATCGGGTGTAACATTAAGATCGATATCGATCCCACGTATAGTTGATTCACTATCAACTTACGATATTGGAGCCACCATGCACGGTTCTTGAGCTCTATGTTCTTCACCATATGCAGTGAGATCTTCATTTTCCTCTATACCGGCTAACTCAGCAAATAAGTGAATCGGTGCATTTTTGTCACTCCCATTCCCACAGTAAAGAGCGATCATTGTCTCTACGTATTCGTCGTCTACAAGTTCCATTTCAGTGAATTTGATTAGATCTATCGAAATTGGAAACTTGTAGAAAAGTTTCGAGATCCTTCTCCCACAACGTCTAGCAATTTTTGCGTTAATTCTTCCCTTCATATTATCCAACAAGACATTTCTATTAAATCTCATTGCTATTTGTTGCCGACATTCAAATATGCATCCAACGGTTGTTGTCAAGATAATTCCATCGAAATAAACGCATACGAAAAACTGATTATCCATCTTCAATGCTCAATTTGTTAAAAAATAAACAAACTTTCTCAAAATAATTTCGAACACCAAATAAACTACTTAAATAAAAAATTTAATTACTCAATATGCAATTTTTTTCATTCATAAGCTCATAGTTTTTCAGTTCTCATTTTATACATAAACAACATTTATCTTTACATTTAACCATTTAAATTCAGTTCTATGTTTTCTTCCATCTCCGACCCTGTATCTTCCTCTGGGAAATACTGTACAATCCAATTTAGATATTCTTGATTCTCTTCATATTCATCTTCTACAATCCAATTTGGCAATTCCTCGGGATCTTTTTTTTCTTCAATTTTTATAACGGGTATTGAAATTAGAAATTCTCTTGGTAATTTCCTAACATCTAATTTATCCATCCATGGTATGTCAATCACATTTTGCTTCTCAGTCAACTTTCGTGAACCTATACTTTGTCTCGCTATTTTCCTTGCTCCATAAGAGATTATAAACTTTACGAAGCATATAACTAGATTCCAATAGGTTCGTGGTACCAATGTCTTCCAAAGTTGGTCTAAAACGATTTGATGTTTCCGTTCTATTAATGTCCCTCTAAGGGTTAAGTATTGAACTTTATTCTTCCTAATCATTTCATGACCTTTCCACAACACTTCTTGCATCTTTCTATTTACTGTCATAACGTGTTGAACAATGTCTTATTCTAGTTTCATTCTGTAATCTTGCACTTCTCTCATTATCTTATAAACTTTCTCCCTTTGTGCTGAAGTTGTTATTTCATCAGGTAATACCAAATATGTTGCCATTTCTAACAATATCTATAACATGCCAAATAAATTTCATAAATATTATCTAATCAACCTAAAACGGGTTTTTACCTAATAATATAAAAAATAAAATAAAATGCCAAAATAAGTTGTTTGAAAGATTAAGTGCCAAAAGTGCCAAAAATGGTACTTAATCTTTCAAACAACTTTTTTATTTTATTTTATTTTAAAATAATAAGGGTAAAAACCTACCTAAAACACATATAACAAAATAATACATTCTTTACATAACATAAATAGGCTTTTTAGGTTTTTTACAATAATAATAACTAACAATAATTATGGTTTTTACTAACAATAATAACAAGGGTTTTTACTAACAATATTAATAACTAACAACAAAAATAATAAAATCAACAATAATAATAACAAAAAAACACAATAACAATATAAAATTTATTATTTAAAAAATTATACCTTCTTTTTCTTTTTTCCTTCTCCTTCTTTTTCTTCTTTTCTCCTTTCTTTCCTTTTATTTTCTTCTCCTTGCTGCTAATTCTTGCTCCCGGAGTTGCTGGTTCTGCTTGGTTTTATAGTGCTTAGGTGCCGCCTGTGGGACCCACACAACTGGTGCCGCCTCTGCCAGAGGCAACACTGGTGCAGCCTCTGGCACCCATATGACCCATTTTTTTATTTTTTTTTGTTTTCAGTTTTTTTTCTTTTTCAGTGTTTTTTTTACTGTTGTGGGTCACTGCTCACCGTCACATCAGGGTGGTGCCGCCTGTCAGAGTGGCGTGACCACCCTGACCATACCATTTTCGTAATTAGTTTTTTTGGTGTATTATTTTGAAATTTTTTAATTTTTTTTGTACTTCTTTAGTAAAAAACCTGTCTAAGGTGACTTTCTTCTCTTTAATGGGAGGTTGGACAGTGTGAATTAGACTATATTCAATGGTGTAGCCCAACTTAACTGGCTCATGTTATATGCGAAGCTATAGGTCTGACGAGGAATTTGGCCCAATGGATTTGCATACTCGTTTATAATGGATATGTACAACTTTAAAAGTATAATAATTTATTCGGCTTTTTAATTTTATAAAAAAAGTTACTTTGATCTATCATTTAAATTTTTTTCGTCTCTTTTAAGCTTTTGATTGCTTTGTTTATCAAATTAGCTAAAATGGATAAAAAATTTAGATAACATGTTAACAATTAATTTTTAAAATATTTTTATAATTTTTAATAATCTAACGACTTTTAACTTTTAAAAATAATTTTTTACATTTTTAAATTTTTAAAAAATTAATCAAATCTAACATAGCAGTCCATGTGTATGCCATGCTAGGAAAGTCAAAAGAAATGTCACTTTTTCATCCATTTTGGGTGATTAGAAAAAAAAAAAAAAGTAAGTTTAAGGGCTAAAAAATGTGAAAAGTTAAATGGATTAATTTGATTTTTTGGGGGGTAAAGTTGGAGGCCAAATAAGTTAGTATGCTAACTCTAAATTAGAGGTGTGCATGGGCAGGTCGGGCCGGGTTTAGACAAAATTTTAGGCCCCTTTCCTAGGCCTCGGCCCGGTTTGGCCCGAAATATGGGCTTAAAAATTTATCCAAGCCCGGCCTGAAATAAAATTATTGAGCTCAGCCCGGCCTGGCTCATATTAATTTTTTTTAGCTTATTTCGTTAAATAAAAAATTTAAAATATAATAAATCAAATACATTTAAAAACAAAAAACAAATATTAAAACAAAAAATAAATAAAAAATGAGACTAAAATAATTCTTAAAACAATACACAAATTAAAAATATAATAAAAAATGGTTGTATTAAAATTGAAACTAAAATGTAAATATGATTAAAAATAAAAATATATATTTATTATATAATTCGGGCTAGGTCGGGCCGAGCTCGGGCCAAAAAAATTTTACATGAGGCCCGACTCCTTTTCTAAATTGGTCTCATTTTTTTCTCGAACTCATATTTCAGGCCTATATTTTTACCCGAATCCTCCCATTTTTCGGGCTAGGCCGAGTAGCCTGGCCCATTTACACATCTACTATAAATTTAAAAAAAAAAGTTTGTTCATTGGGCCTAGTGCATCTACATTAAAACTATGATGACAACAAGGAACAAAGCCACTGGCGAAGACGCCAAAAGCTTGTTTAGGGAAAGCAACATAAACCATTAGATGGATTTCAAACTAATTTGCTTTTAATGGAGTTGTTTCTTTTGAAAAGTGGTTGTGGGGCAGGGTGGATCTTTTCTTTTAGACTTATAGGTGAAAAAAGTAATATGTTTTAATCTCGTTCTTAATGCATTTTTGGAGATTATTCGATGTTAAATTGTAAATTTTATGCTCCTAATCTTTTAAATTCATGTTTCCATACTTAGGAGAGAACATTTGGAAGCAAAAGAAGTAAAAACAGAAAAATTGGAGCAAGGTACAGAGGCCAGATAGGTTGGACCATTCCACATGGCATGGACACACGGTTGGGTGAGCCACATAGGATTCCGCACGGCCATGTGGCAGACCGTATCGATTTCATGAATTACACTTTAAAACTATGGGAAAACGCAACTTCTAGATTTTTCGGGCATTCTAAGACTTATATATGACAAAAATAAGAAGATAGAAGAGGGCCATCATAGAATATTCAAGAAAACAACTCGAAAAATACTATTGAAGCCGATTCTGAAGTAGATGCACATCAAGATTGAAGACTCTCTATTGATTTCTTAGGAGATTATCATGAGTTTCTTTATTTCTTTCAATTATACTGTATTTTGGATGTTTATATATCTTGTTTTGTTCTTTGTTGCGTTTGTAGTTAATTAATTTAGTTACTTTTAGTTTTTAATTAATCGCTTGAATTTATCAATTAAATAATAGAAAGACGGTAATTACTAGTACTTTTATTCTTTGTCGAAATGATATATTTGCTTACCATAGCTATACTATTAATTGATAGGTGCACTCGCCTTAGTCAAATTTTTAATTGGTTTACGATTGCTATCATAGATTGTGGGTATGGAGTAGTTATTGTAATTGCTTATCCCATTCCACTATATTAAATTATCATATCATTGTATATATAAAACTATTAAAAGGGTCAAAATGTAATAATATATTATAAAAACTATATATTTTTATGAATGAAGAATCATGTTTAAATATTTACTTGACTTTACAAATATTAAAAATATTAAAGATAAGAAGCAAAAATAAAATTGAAACTGAGAGGAGTTGGACGGGGATGGATGCATTCAACATCTATGGGAGGTAGTGATTTGTTGGGGTAATAAAGAGCATTTACAGACTAAAACTCATTACTATATGCCTACAAAGTTCCTAAATAATCTTGTTCAAAAACACTGATTAGTCGAGATGGAGGGGATTCGAACCATTGTTTCTTGAAACCATATCCATACAACAACTTTTCCATCCCATCCATGGTTCATTGTAACCATCTTTATCACCTCACTATTGTTGCCTTCCACCATCACTCAACGCAATCCCAATTCCTAAGCGACCTTCAGCTAGTCCAAAAGTCAATAAAGCTCCGCCTCAAGTTTGTTACAGATTCCTAAGAAACGAGAATAGCCCAACACCTAATTGTTGGAAAATTATTATTGCAAAATAAAGATGTTAGCACTGAAAAGTACAGATAATAAAAATAAATAAGCAATTTTTCCCTGATCGATGTAATCAAAAATGGAAGTCGCCCCTTGATGTTAACACAGTATTTCCAAATTAGTACACCCGAATAAGGAAGATCAAACTCAATTGGTATTACTCTTTTTTAAATTTACGAGAAATAAGATAAAAATAAGTTTAAAGATGGTCAGAAAATTAGACCAGAAAAACCACACTAGGATCAATTCCCAGGAAAGTTTGGAGGGGTCACAAATGGTCCCACTTAAAACCCAAACTCCTAGACAGAACTTTCTCTAATATAATTTTTAGAAAAATAACAAAGCTTTTAGAGAAAGAAGAATGAGGGAGACGAGAAGAATGATAGAATATATGGTTTTTGTTGTGTGAAATATAAGGAAGATAGCCTCATATTTAAACTATTAGCTGAAGGGCAAAATAGTAAAAGTGCAGGGGCAAAAAGGTAAAACTGGAAAATACAGTTTTTAAAAATTGTTCAAAAAAGATATTTTCTGTTGACCAGATTTTGCTTTATTTTTTGAAAAATAATAGAGAAATTTTATCCAAAAAATAAACATGCGTAGTACGTGTAGTAGATACGTGTTAACACAAACACAGACCAGGTTGGACGGCGGTGGCACACATCTGTTAGGCCTTTAGCCCAATTACTAATTGATTCTAAGGAGAATGTTATATTTAAACCCTTTCATCAGCCTATACACAACCAATGTGGGATTTCTTTGCATTATCCACATTCCCCCACTAATGCAAAGAAAAAAATATTTTAGATGAAACGAGAAAATAAGCCATAGTGAAATTAATCGCTTAAGTACTAATATCTGTTAGATTGGCACTAATACATAGTGAAATGAGAAATTATTTTCTTAACAAGTGAACGAATCTGGAACTTGTTAAAATAAGAGTAAACTCGTAACACACGACTAATCTCAGAGGTCCAATTGAGTTCCGCGATATATTAACAATTTAGTCAATATACCTCGAGATGCTAATAAGTGCTCTAGAAAAATGACCCAACGTCTTTTATAGAAAGTGGCTAATCATTCGTACTTATGTAGGTGATTCTATCAAGTTTATCTCAATATAGATCACTCGGACCAATGCTATGAAATCATTAAGAGTATTTAATAAGCTCAACCTCCCAGTTTAAAAATTCGATGAATTTATCAAGTTCATCTCACTAGGACCACCTAAAACCTAGGATATGAATTCAATAAGAACATTCAGAGGCTCATCCTATAAGTTCAATAAGTTCAACAAGTCTGTCTGAATAGGACCACTTAAACCCTAGGATATAAACTCGTTAAGAGCATCTAGTAGTTCATCCTTATGCATGTACATTGTGCACCATAAGAATAGGTAAAGGTGTACACTATAAGTCTATCCATGGTTTCGTTTGACCATATTATACTTAAAAGACTAAGTTGGGTATCCACCATGAAATCTTCAACCAATGAGCTTAAGACCCATCCCCCTCGATGAACCAAGAACCATTTTCCTACATAACCCTTTGGTTAGTGGATCAGCTAGGTTTCTCTCAGATCTTATGTACACCATGGCGAGTACTCCATTCTTTATTAAGTGTCTCACACATTCATGTCTTATTTGTATATGCCTTTTCTTGCCATTTTAAACTTGATTTTGAGCAACACAATTGATGGCTTGTGAATCACATAATAAAGACATAGTAGGTGTAGGCTTCCCCCATAAAAGAATCTCTGCAAGAAGATTTTCGAGTCACTTGGCCTCTTGCTCGACTAAATCAAGAGCTATTGTAACACTCCTCGCCCGTATCCCTTACCGGAACAGGGTTCGAGGTGTTGCCCGACTTAAACTCAATCAATCATACAAAAACAGTGCCGAAAAATTTCAATCAATTTAAAACTTTTCTTTTCACATGCAATCTGTCCCATATATGGGCTTACGAGGCCCAAAACATCACTAGCCAACACCTTTGGCTAAATTATAATATCACATACTCAACATTAAAACCCTATACATGCCATAGACTTGAAATACTATGATTTACTTACACCAATAGCGTGAGCTCGATAGTGTGATAATATCTCCGGTGAACTCCAAGCCGAGTAGGTAACCGAAGTCAACAATCTATAAAACAGAGGAATGTAACAACGGAGTAAGCTTTCATAAGCTTAGTAAGTCTTAAGCAATGCAAAAAAATAAACGCAATTATACTTCGATTATTCAATTTCTTAAGTGGCCATATTCTAGGTATATTGCCATCTGGCCGAATACACACAAACACATAATACACGTTCAGCATTCTTATCACACTTAATCAATTCAGTATAACATAATTAAATCGAATACTTTCACATACTTTCACACCTCGACCCGTGTATCATGATCATAGATATAGTTATAACATTTATTCACGTATGTATCACAATGCACGCTTATGATTCATTGCGATCAAACTCACATATGAGTACATAATGCGTACTGCCCACTTAACGTCTCAATGTATTCATTTGTCAACCTAACACGAGGTACCTTAGTCATGGACTTTTCTCAAATCACTGGCATTTCTTTGTTAGGCTCGAGGCCGATATCGTTCACCGGCATTATAGCCTCGTTAAGCTCGAAGGCGAATAGTATCTCACCGCATTATAGTTTGCTAAGCTCAAAGGCCCGAATAATCAAGTCAACAAGTTCCATATAACATATTCATATCAATTAAGTACTAACATCATTCGAACGTATATAATTATACATCTCAAACACTTTTCTTTCATCTTATTTTCACACTTAGCATTTGATAGCTTATGCATAACATTTCACTCACGTTCATTTCAAACTTATCATTCGACTATAAAAGCATATTGCATTTTTACCAACATGTTATACTTGCCATTAGGCCATATAAGCATGATACAATACACTATCATTTCATCTTTAACATTCGGCTAAACCCTTATCTTACAAGGAACAACGAATTCACATAACATATCATTTCACCGGCATTACGCCTGCTAGGCACAAAGGCCAGAATACACATCACTGGCACGAAGCCTGCTAGGCACGAAGGCCCGAATACACATCACCGGCACGAAGCCTGCTAGGCTCAAAGGCCCGAATACACATCACCGGCACTAAGCCTGCTAGGCACGAAGGCCCGAATATAATACAAGCACTAGGCCTGTGGGATTTATCCCGGATATAATACCAGCACAAAGCCTGTGGGATTTAACCCGAATACAAATCAAATATCATGCATATTTAATCATATATTAATACATCTCATTCAACATATCACATTTGTAGTCATTTGCAACATTCGGGTATAAGCTCCATATGAACACCATCATTTACATATCGGTTCAAAAGTCATTCATAAATATCACATATCCATTTCACCATTCAAACTTAACCCATAGTGACCATTCGACTATAAGTCATATACATAAATTATTTATCGCACAACTTAATTCAAGTAGAACCAAAAGGTCACGATTCATCTAATATATACATATTGCTCACTGATTCACACACAACCTTTCAAATTAGCAATTATAAGATGGTTCCGCACATAGCCCATCCTTATCAAAAATTTACGATGGTTTTACCCTTACTCACATATATGTCATAGGCATTTTTACCTATGCTTCGTAATTCACATTCATGATTCAATTCCAATCGATTTAACATGCATAAGTACGTATCACATACCTTAATAATTTACTTTATGGAACGAATCCACATATCGTATTAGCCCATAGTCTTATAGCACCACACTTTTAATAGCTTACCTCATCGAAGTTCACATTTAATCACTTTAGTGCCAAGCCATATTCGGCTACCACAATGGACTAATAATAATAATTTTATACACATCATGGTTTCCTTTAGGTATTTAATAATCACAAATCGTGATATCTCCACCAGCACATATACGGCACAGTTTATTCATTGTAACACTCATTTAGTGCATCAAATTTCCAAATCCAATTCAACTTAAGCATAATAGCCATAATCGGCTTATAATATTAAATCATTACATATTCGGCACATTAACTAAATAAAATTTACATTCCATTTTCCATATTAATTTAACTCTTGGGCATATAAAAAGGAATCAAGCTTAAACACTTAAGAACTTACCTTGAATGTTGCCGAACGATTACAACGGCTATTCGATTACTTTCTCTTTTCCCTTATCCGAATTTTGCCCCTCTATGCTCTTGAGCTTAAATTCAAAGATTTTAAACTAGTCATTATTCGAATATTCGAGCATCACTTTCAAAATATAATATATACATATATATATTCGACTTTCACACCTACTGATCATAGTAAGCTTATAAGAAATCAATAAGCAACTCATTAACAAATTTTTGTCAATGTTTACCACATAATCATAATTTCACTGCAAGCTGTCTTCCTGAGCAACAGTCACTAAATCATTTATAACTGGAGCTACGAAACTCCAAATCAAGTGCCGTTAATTTTACCTGAATATAGACTCATATATCTTTCATCCATAAAATTTTTAGAATTTTTGGTTTGGCCAATCAATGCCAGATTTTTCTTAAAATTTCCCCTATTTCACTGTTTGACTAATCTGACCACTTCTCACTACGAATCAAATTTCTCATTGTACAGAATTCAAAATATGTTATAGTTTATTTAATTTGAAACTAGACTCATTAAGGAGTCTAAAAATATAAATTTCATCTTATGAACATTTTTGTACAATTTA